>NC_057809.1:46504084-46513555 GCF_018294505.1 Triticum aestivum | reverse complement strand
GTCCGCGGCCGCCTCAGCGTCTGTGCCGCCTCGTCGCCTCCCCCACGCCGGATCCCGCGCCTCCTCGTCTCTCCCTCGACTCCGGTGACACCCGCACCTCCGGCGAGCTTCTTCTCCGGCGGTGAACAGTGATTCCGGTGGTCATCGGTTTCCGTGCTCTGGATCTGGATCTAGATCCGTTTGGGTTGACTTTTTCTCCCGAAACCCTAATCCATGTGCTCCTGTTCATCATGCTATATCTCCTCATCCGTAGCTCCGTTTTGGGCATTTAGCATATCAAAATGTTTGTCTCGAAGAGTACATCATTTCATTCCATTGCATCATTTTCACTTGAGTTGATCTTGATGCCCGAAATGCTGTTAGAAGGAGGCTACTTGAGATATTTGTCAGATCTGCTACTCCATTTAGACATTTGTCATTTTTGCCATGATTATTGTGTGCATGTTATGCCCTGATGCTCTACATATGTTTTGTTAAGGGTTTTGTCATCTTTCCAGAGGTGCAACCCATGTATTTTTGTGATGTGTACGGTGACTAGTGCAAGCTTGCAAAGAGGTGCACTTGGTAATTCTGTTTTCAGGGACTTAGCATTTTCACTAAGTCCTTGACCTATTTATCTCATGTTGCCATATGTTCATGTTGTTTCCTAGTGATCCGTGCATCTTTTGAGGATGATAAGTAAGGTTGTTTTATTAATCTTGTAGTGCTCTATCCATCCATGTCTTTCTTTTCATTTATGGAGCACCCTAGCTTGAGTCAATCGAGCTCTACTTTTGCTACTTTGTGAATCTGGGAAGATTGTCAACTTGTTTGCAATTTTGCCGATGTTGTTGTAGTTGATCCGTGCATGCTATGCTATTGTTCTTGCCATGTCTAGCTTGCATTTTGTGTGTTCTTGATAGATGTATGCTTAGCTTTTCATGACATGCTCCATAGTGAGTGCATCGAGCTCGTAAACATGCCTACTTGAGTTATGTTTCTGCATGTGCCAGTTTTCACTAAGTCTGAAAACTGATTATGCTTTTGCTATGTTCACATGCTTGCTAATATGTTTTCTGATCCCTTTTGGCTCAACGTCACTAAGGGACTTTTGTTAAGCTTTTTGAGTAGCTCCATGCCATGTCTTACTTTGCCATGTTCAGGTCCTATAGCATGTAGTTTTGTGGCTCCGAAGTGGGTTACCTGATCTGAAATTTTAGACAAGTGTTAATTTCACTAAGTCTGAGATCCGTTTACCATATGCATTTTTTCCATGCTTTTTGAACCTGTTAATGGATGAATTGGCTGTAGCTCAGTGCTAGACTTTTGTTAAGCATCTTGAATGCTTCCCTGCCATGTATTTTGTTGCCATGTTTGGGTGCTGTAACATGTTCATCTCATTGCATCTAGATGGTTATTTGCTGTAAATCACAGACCGGTGCATATTTGAATTCTTGCCATTTCCAAACCGTAACTCCGATTCCGGCGTTCTTTATATTGTTTTCAAGCGATTTCATCTCATCTTTCCAGTGGCACACTTGGATTTCCATGTTGAGGCCAGGTTCTTGCATTTCCTGTCACAATCTTGCATATGCATCCCGCATAGCATATCATCATTGCACCATATTGTTTGGTCCTTGCACGTGGTTGATTGTGTCCGTGTTGCTTGTTTGTCTTGTTTGGGTAGAGCCGGGAGACGAGTTCACTAACGAGGAGCCCGTTGAGTTTGCTTTCGAGGATCCAGTCAACTCTGACAGCTTTGCAGGCAAGACGATCATACCCTCGAAATCACTACTATCTTTTCTATGCTAGTTTGCTCGCTCTTTTGCTATGCCAATGCTATGATGCCTACAATTTGCTTTCAAGCCTCCCAAATTTCCATTTCAAACCTCTAACCCACCATGTCCTAGCAAACCGTTTATTGGCTATGTTACCGCTTTGCTCAGCCCCTCTTATAGCGTTGCTAGTTGCAAGTGAAGATTGGAGGCCGTTCCTTGTTGGAACATTTATTTACTTGTTGGGATATCATTATATTGCCATGTTATCTTAATGCATCTATATACTTGGTAAAGGGTGGAAGGCTCGGCCTCTCGCCTAGTGTTTTGTTCCACTCTTGCAGCCCTAGTCTCCGTCATATCGGTGTTATGTTCCCGGATTTTGCGTTTCTTACGCGGTTGGGTTATAATGGGAACCCCTTGATAGTTCGTCTTGATTAAAGCGTTTCCAGCAATGCCCAACCTCGGTTTTACCATTTGCCACCTAGCCTCTTTTTCCCTTGGGTTTCCGGAGCCCGAGGGTCATCTTATTTTAAACCCCCCCGGGCCAGTGCTCCTCTGAGTGTTGGTCCAACCCGTCAGCCGCCGGTGGCTACCAGGGGCTACTCTGGGCTGGCCGACCGGAAGTTTAGACAATCTTAGTGTGCCCTGAGAACGAGATATGTGCAGCTCCTATCGGGATTTGTTGGCACATTCGGGCGGTGTTGCTGGTCTTGTTTTAACCTGTCGAAGTGTCTTGAAGAACCGAGATACCGAGTCTGATTGGAACGTCTCGGGAGGAGGTCTATTCCTTCGTTGACTGTGAGAGCTTGTCATGGGCTAAGTTGGGACTCCCCTGCAGGGATTTGAACTTACGAAAGCTGTGCCCGCTGTTATGGGCAGATGGGAATTTTTTAATGTCCGGTTGTAGATAACTTGAACCTTAATCTAAGTAAAATGAATCAACCGAGTGTGTTGCCGTGATGGCCTCTTCTCACCGGAGTCCGGGAAGTGGACACGGTGTTGGAGTAATGCTTGCGCAGGTTGCTGTCTAGTTTCTCGCTCATGCTTTGCCTCCTCTTCTCGCTCTCTTTTGCGAATAGGTTAGCCACCTCATATGCTAGTCGCTTGCTGCAGCTCCCCTTATATTCACCTTACCTTACCTATTAAGCTTAAATACTCTTGATCGCGAGGGTGCGAGATTGCTGAGTCCCTGTGGCTCACAGATTACTATTACACCAGATGCAGGTCCAGATGTTTCCAGTCCAGGTGACGCGCTCGAGCTCAAGTGGGAGTGCGACGAGGACTCCCAGCGATACTATGTTTCTTTTCCTGATGATCAGCAGTGGTGCCCAGTTGGGGGTGATCGGGACCATGTCGCACGTTGGGTTATCTTTCATTTTGGCGCCGTAGTCGGGCCATGAGTGTTTGAATGATGTATGTTATTTATGTACTTGATTGACGTGGCGAGTGTAAGCCAACTATGTTACCCCTTTTATTATCTATATTACATGGGATGTTTGTGATGATTGCCTGACTTGCGACATATGCCTTCAATGCGATTATGCCTCTAAGTCGTGCCTCGACACATGGGAGTTATAGTCGCATCAAGGGTGTTACAAGTTGGTATCAGAGCCTTCCCCGACCTTAGGAGCCCCATTGCTTGATCGTTTTTAGTGGCCAAGTTGTGTCTAGAAAAATGTTTTGAGTCATTTAGGAATTATATATCGGAGAGTTTAGGAATTGTTTTTACTTCCCAGTCTCCTCATCGCTCTGGTAAGGCATCCTGACGTAGAGTTTTGCCTCTTCTCTTCTCAAATTTCACTAAAAAAATTTTAGGATCACGCGGGTATCTTGGAATCGTTCCGATGGTTTTATGATGAGAACATTGTCTTGGTGCCTCCTGTCAGGGGTTTTGTGAAAGTGTCCCGGGGAGTTGAGCTCTGAGGTGTTGTCGTCATAATTTTATCGTTGCAATTTTGGAATACCTGAGTTTAGTACACCGACATCGAAATCTCTTTTATGCAGTTCATTGGTGAGATAACCTCGATGCCACCCAGTACTGGGGCGGGAGTTCGGGAGTATCGCCATAACTTGTATAACGGATGCTTTTCGAAGGTTGAGGTAGATGGTTTCCGAAGTTTTTCTCGGTTATGTGTTGAAGGATGGATACAGCTGGATGTAGGATTTGCTAGATTTGGGTGAGATATTATGCTTCCCCTGTATCCCCAACACCTGATTGCATAACTGGAAAGGTTCGGGAGTTTCATAGGTGGGAATTCTTGTAGCTCTAGTTCTTCTTCCACGGATATTGGTTTGATATTGGGATTTCTTACCGATTATTCGTTCTTGATCCGTACCTTGTTGATTTATTTCTCTACCTTAATTCTACGTGGCTTCTCAATTTATGGATATGTGACCATTTCAAGAGGAATGCATTCGTTCATTTTGTTCGGATGTTATGACTTTATGTTACAATTTTCATTCCGTTGGATTCAGCTCCATTTATCTGTCAATGTGCTAACAGTGGTCAACCTCTCTAGGATGGCTCCCTCTAAGAGCACTAGTCAGAATCAGAATCAAGATCCGCCACCACCTCCACCTCCTCCGGAGGCATGGCAAGCTGTGATGGCCGCAACCAATGCAAACATACAGTTGATCATGCAAATTCTCCAAGAGCGCAATCAAGGCAACCAAGGGAATCAAGGCAACAATCAGAATCACTTTGCTACACTCAACCAGTTCCTTGCTAATGGGCCAAAGACTTTCAGCAATTGTGTTGCGGCAACCGATGCTAA
This sequence comes from Triticum aestivum, assembly GCF_018294505.1. NCBI lineage: Eukaryota > Viridiplantae > Streptophyta > Magnoliopsida > Poales > Poaceae > Triticum > Triticum aestivum. Next base: position 46,509,024 of record NC_057809.1, on the reverse strand, counting down.
CGGTTGGCTTGTGGATCTGTGTAAGCATTTTGAGTGCAGTAACATCAGGCCTGAAGATTTCGTCAAGTTCGCTTCTTTCCAACTCAAAGATCAAGCTGTAGAATGGTTCCAACAGTACAAGGATTCCAGGGGTGGACGTGTGATCACTTGGGATGAATTCCGTCAAGATTTCTGAGCTCATCACATCCGTCAGAGCGTGGTTGAAAGTAAGCGTGAGGAATTGCACAACCTGAAGCAAGGCTCTTTGTCTGTCTATGACTACAACAAGTTGTTTTAGAAGCTCGCCCGCTTTGCCAAGCAGGACGTCCCTGATGAGAAGAGCATGATATGCCAGTTTAGGGGTGGTCTCAGAGAAGAAATTCAGCTAGCTCTTGTTCTCTTTGAGCCCTTGAGGTACGATGAGTTCTACAACATGGCGCTGAAGCAAGAGGCCGCTCAACTGAGGTGTGATGCTTCCAAGAAGCGAGTCAGAGATGCTACTCCTTCTTCCTCTACTCAAGTGGCCAAGCAGCAGAAGTATTGGCTTCCTCCTCCACCGTTCCGTCAGCCGTTTCAGCAGAAGGGCAAAGGTGGCAGTGGTTCTTCCCACCCACCCAACCCTGGCTTTCCGAACAAGACTTCGTCTCAAGCTCCAAGATCGAGTGCTCCGTACCACCGTCTGCTTTCAGAGGTCATGTGCAACAAGTGCCAACAGAAGGGTCACTATGACAACAAGTGTCTCAACCAAAGGCGTCTTCCTCCTCCTCCTCCTGTCAGAATTGCAAGTACAGCTATGGTCAAGCATAACCCCAAGTACGCCATGGTCAATATGGTGAATGCAGCTCAGGCAGAGGATTCATCAGATGTCATCATGGGTAACCTTCCTGTTAACAATGTTCCTGCAAAAGTTCTTTTTGACACTGGTGCATCACATTGTTTCATATCGAGACCTTTTGCATCTAAGCATGGTTGGTTTTCTCAAGTCATGCATAAACCGCTAGCAGTTGTCTCTCCAAGTAGATGTTTGCTCACTAACTACGAGGTTCCGGATATTTCTATCTCGATGGGTGATTTCAAGTTTCTAGCTTCTCCAATGATCCTTGGTAACTCGGATATTGATCTTATTCTCGGGATGGATTGGCTTTCTAAGCACAAGGCTCAGCTTGATTGTGCAGCCAGGCAGATTCAGTTGACTCATTCGTCTGAGGATGTAATTGTTTTTGCCTCTCGGGATAATACCATCCATCTATTTTCTCTCAATGAGAAGGGCGAACTGGATGCTATCTCGCAAATTCCAGTCGTTTGCGAATATCAAGACGTCTTTCCAGAAGAGCTTCCAGGAATGCCTCCGCACCGGCCAGTTGAATTCGTTATTGATCTTGAGCCCGGTACGGAACCTGTGTGCAAGCGTCCTTACAAGCTCGGACCTGAAGAGTTGAAGGAGCTGAAGAAGCAACTCGATATTCAAGAAAGAATGGGTCTCATCCGGCCTAGTTCTTCTCCGTGGGGTTGTGGTGTTCTTTTTGTGAAGAAGAAGGATGGAACGGACCGACTTTGTGTTGATTACCGTCCATTGAACAAGAAGACCATCAAGAACAAATACCCACTTCCCAACATCAACGAGTTGTTCGAACAACTCAAAGGTGCCCAAGTATTCTCCAAGCTTGATCTCAGTATGGGTTATCATCATATTCGAATCCCTGAGCAAGATATTCCCAAGACGGCTTTCAGGACAAGCTATGGGTCATATGAATACACTGTCATGTCTTTTGGCCTCGTCAACGCTCCTCCGACGTTCGCTCGCATGATGAACTTCATCCTCAACGCCTACACCAATGACTTCGTTTTGGTCTATCTCGACGACATTATGGTTTTCTCGAAGAACAAGGAAGATCATGCCAAGCACTTGCATTTGGTACTCGATAAGCTCAGAGAACATCAGTTCTATGCCAAGTTCTCGAAGTGTGAATTTTGGCTCGATGAGGTTGTTTATCTTGGTCATATCATCTCTGTCAAGGGCATTGCCATGAATCCTGAGAAGGTGTCTGCAATTGTGAATTGGGAACCTCCTCAAAACGTGAAGCAACTCCGCAGCTTCCTCGGTCTCGCAAGCTATTGCCGAAGATTCATTGAAAACTTTTCTAAGATCGCGAAGCCTCTCTCAAATCTTCTCCAGAAGCACGTCAAGTACGTTTGGTCTCCGGAGTGTGACATTGCTTTCAACATTTTGAAAGAGAAATTGATCACTGCTCCAGTTCTGACTCCGCCTGATGAATCCAAACCGTACGAGGTCTTTTGTGATGCCTCTCTCCAAGGTCTTGGCGCAGTGTTAATGCAAGAGAAGAGAGTTGTTGCTTATACCTCTCGCCAGTTGAAGCCTAATGAGAAGAACTACCCCACTCATGCTCTCGAGTTGGCGGCAGTTGTGCATGCTCTTTTGACTTGGAGACATCTCTTATTGGGAAGAAAAGTGGACATTTTCACTGATCACAAGAGTCTCAAGTACATCTTCACTCAGCCTAATCTCAACCTCAGGCAGACTCGATGTGTCAAAATGATTCAAGAGTATAATCCGAGTATCGAGTATACTCTAGACAAGGCCAATGTGATTGCTGACGCATTGAGCAGGAAGGCTTATTGCAACAGTCTTATTCTCAAGCCTTATCAACCCGAGCTTTGTGAAGCTTTCCACAAACTTAATCCACAAGTTGTTCCTCAAGGTTTCCTCGCCAACCTTCAAGTCTCTCCTACCTTGGAAGACCAGATTCGCCAAGCTCAGCTTCTTGATGCTATGGTGAAAAAGGTGAAGATTGGGATTGCCAAGAGTCAACCCAAGTACAAGTGCTACCGCCTTGATGACAAGGATACTCTCTTCTTCGAGGATCGTATTGTTGTGCCCAAAGGTGAACTTCGTAAAGTGATCATGAACGAGGCTCACAATTCTCTCCTCTCCATCCACCCTGGGAGCACGAAGATGTATCAGGACCTCAAGTAGGCTTATTGGTGGACTCGAATGAAGCAAGAGATTGCTCAATTCATGAATGAGTGTGATGTCTGCAGAAGAGTGAAGGCAGAACACCAAAGGCCAGCTGGTCTCCTCCAACCTCTTGCCATTCTAGAATGGAAGTTTGACCACATTGAAATGGACTTCGTGACTGGGTTTCCAAAGTCCAAACGTGGTAGTGATGCTATATTCATTGTGATCGACAAACTCACCAAAGTGGATCACTTTCTGCCTATCAAGGAGTCGATCACTGCAGCTCAATTGGCGGAACTCTATACCTCTCGAATTGTCTCTCTGCACGGTATTCCACAAGTGATCTCTTCAAACCGTGGAAACATCTTAGCTCCAAGTTTTGGGATTCTTTTCAGAAGGCCATGGGCACCAACATCCGCTTCAGCACAACTTTCCATCCTCAAACTAGCGGTCAAGTCGAGCATGTCAACCAGATTCTTGAAGATATGCTCAGGGCTTGTGTGATCTCCTTCAGCATGAAGTGGGAGGATTGTCTTCCTTATGCTGAATTCTCCTACAACAACCATTTTCAAGCAAGTTCGGGCAAGGCCCCATTTGAAATTCTGTATGGCAGGAAGTGTCGTACCCCTCTCAACTGGTCTGAAACCGGTGAACGTCAGCTTCTTAGAAATGACTTAATCACAGAGGCAGAGGAAATGTGCAAAGTCATTCGTGATAACCTCAAAGTAGCACAATCTAGGCAGAAGAGCTACTATGATAGTAAGCACCGTGATTTGGCTTTCGAGATTGGAGATCATGTTTACCTCCGTGTCTCTCCTATGAAAGGTACTCGTCGCTTCGGTATCAAAGAGAAGCTTGCCCCTAGATACGTGGGACCTTTCAAGATTGTCAGCAAGAGAGGCGACCTCTCCTATCAACTCGAGCTTCCTTCAAACTTTGCAAATGTTCATGATGTGTTCCATGTATCTCAGCTCCGAAAGTGCTTCAAGACTCCTGACCGCACCATCAACTTCGAGGACATTGAGCTCCAAGAAGATCTCTCCTATCGTGAGCACCCAGTTGCTATTCTTGAAGAGACTGAACGCAAGACTCGCAACAAGTCAATCAAATTCCTCAAAGTCAAGTGGTCACACCATTCCGACCGTGAAGCTACCTGGGAACGCGAGGATCACCTCCGTTCTGAGTACCCGGCGTTCTTTCAGTCCTAGATCTCGGGACGAGATCCTTTCGTAGTGGTGGAGTGTTGTAACACCCCGGATGTAACTTACCCAATTTGTACTCCAACTGTTGCGTTTCTGGCGTTAAGTTATCTTATTTTCTCGGGTTCGGGTTTTTGTCTCCGTGTGTTGTTACCGTTGTCATGCATCTCATATCATGTCATCATGTGCATTGCATTTGCATATGTGTTCATCTCATGCATTCGAGCATTTTCCCCGTTGTCCGTTTTGCATTCTGGTGCTTCGTTCTCCTCCGGTGGTCATTTCTACCTTTCTTTCGTGTTTGGGTATTAAACATATCCGGATTGGACCGAGACTTGCCAAGCGGCCTTGGTTTACTACCGGTAGACCTCCTGTCAAGTTTCGTACCATTTGGACTTCGTTTGATACTCCAAAGGTTAACCGAGGGACCGAAAAGGCCTCGTGTGTGTTGCAGCCCAACACTCCTCCAATTTGGCCCAAAACCCACCTAAAAACCTGCTCCATCATCTAGAGCGTTCGATCATGATCGCGTGGCCGAAAACCGCACCTCATTTGGACTCTCCTAGCTCCCTCTATGCCTATAAATAGGTCCTCCTCCAAAAATCCGCGGATCCCCTCTCCAAACCCTAGCCCCCTTCGTCTCCACGCGCCGGCGAACAAATTTCCGTCCGGCCGGACGTGTCCGCTGCTCCCCGCCGCCACCACGGGACGCCTTCCTATACGCCCGGCCGCCTCTCTCCGCCGCCGGCCCGCCGAGCCAAGGCAGGGCCCCCGCGGGCCCATCA
>NC_057809.1:46457235-46503609 GCF_018294505.1 Triticum aestivum | reverse complement strand
CGCCTCGGCGTACATGCCGCCTCGCCGCCTCCCCCATACTGGATCCCGCGCCTCCTCGTCTCTCCCTCGACTCCGGTGACGCCCGCACCTCCGGCGAGCTTGTTCTCCGGCGGTGAATAGTGATTCTGGTGGTCATCGGTTTCCATGCTCTAGATCTGGATCTAGATCCGTTTGAGTTGACTTTTCCTCCCGAAACCCTAATCCATGCGCTCCTGCTCATCATGCTATATCTCCTCATCCGTAGCTGTGTTTTGGGGATATAGCATATCAAAATGTTCGCCTCAGAGATTACATCATTTCATTCCATTGCATCATTTTCATTTGAGTTCATCTTGATGCCCGAAATGCTGTTAGAAGGAGGATACTTGAGATATTTGTCAGATCTGGTACTCCATTTAGACATTTGTCATTTTTGCCATGATTATTGTGTGCATGTTATGCCCTGATGCTCTACATATGTTTTGTTAAGGGTTTTGTCATCTTTCCAGAGGTGCAACCCATGTATTTTTGTGATGTGTGCGGTGACTAGTGCAAGCTTGCAAAGTGGTGCACTTGCTAATTCTGTTTTCAGGGACTTAGCATTTCCACTAAGTCCTTGACCTGTTTATCTCTGTTGCCATATGTTCATGTTGTTTCCTAGTGATCCGTGCCTCTTTTGAGGATGATCAGTAAGGATGTTTTATTAATCTTGTAGTGATCTATCCATCCATGTCTTTGTTTGCATTTATGAAGCACCCTAGCTTGAGTCAATCGAGCTCTACTTTTGCTACTTTGTGAATTTGGGTAGATTGTCAACTTGTTTGCAATTTTGCCGATGTTGTTGTAGTTGATCCGTGCCTGCTATGCTATTGTTCTTGCCATGTCTAGCTTGCATTTTGTGTGTTCTTGATAGATGTATGCTTAGCTTTTCATGACATGCTCCGTAGTGAGTGCATCGAGCTCGTAAACATGCCTACTTGAGTTATGTTTCAGCATGTGCCAGTTTTCACAAAGTCTGAAAGTTGATTATGCTTTTGCTATGTTCACATGCTTGCTAATATGTTTTCTAATCCCTTTTGGCTCAACGTCACTAAGGGACTTTTGTTAAGCTTTTTGAGTAGCTCCATGCCATGTCTTACTTTGCCATGTTCAGGTCCTGTAGCATATAGTTTTGTGGCTCCGAAGTGGGTTACCTGATCTGAAATTTCAGACAAGTGTTAATTTCACTAACTCTGAGATCTGTTTACCATATGCATTTTTGCCATGCTTGTTTGAACCTGTTAATGGATGAATTGGCCATAGCTCATTGCCAGACTTTTGTTAAGCATCTTGAATTCTTCCCTGCCATGTATTTTGTTGCCATGTTTGGGTGTTGTAGCATGTTCATCTCATTGCATCTAGATGGTTACTTGCTATAAATCGCAGACCGGTGTCATATTTGAATCGCTTGCCATTTCCAAACCGTAACTCCGATTCCGGCGTTCTTTATATCATTTTCAAGCGATTTCATCTCATATTTCCAGTGGCACACTTGGATTTCCAAGTTGATGCCAAGTTCTTGCATTTCCTGTCACAATCTTGCATATGCATCCCGCATCGCATCCCGCATAGCATATCATCATTGCATCATATTGTTAGGTCCTTGCACGTGGTTGATTGTGTCCTTGTTGCTTGTTTGTCTTGTTTGGGTAGAGCCGGGAGAAGAGTTCGCTAACGAGGAGTCCGTTGAGTTTGCTTTCGAGGATCCAGTCAACTCTGACAGGTTTGCAGGCAAGATGATCATACCCTCGAAATCACTACTATCTTTGCTATGCTAGTCTGCTCGCTCTTTTGCTATGCCAATGCTACGATGAATACCATTTGCTTTCAAGCCTCCCAAATTGCCATGTCAAACCTCTAACCCACCATGTCCTAGCAAACCGTTGATTGGCTATGTTACCGCTTTGCTCAACCCCTCTTGTAGCGTTGCTAGTTGCAGGTGAAGATTGGAGGCCGTTCCTTGTTGGAACATTTATTTACTTGTTGGGATATCATTATATTGCCATGTTATCTTAATGCATCTATATACTTGGTAAAGGGTGGAAGGCTCGGCCTCTCGCCTAGTGTTTTGTTCCACTCTTGCCTCCCTAGTTTTCGTCATATAGGTGTTATGTTCCCGGATTTTGCGTTCCTTACGCGGTAGGGTTATAATGGGAAGCCCTTGATAGTTCATCTTGATTAAAGCTTTTCCAGCAATGCCCAACCTTGGTTTTACCATATGCCACCTAGCCTCTCTTTCCCTTGGGTTTTCGGAGCCCGAGGGTCATCTTATTTTAAACCCCCCCGGGCCAGTGCTCCTCTAAGTGTTGGTCCAACCCGTCAGCCGCCGGTGGCTACCAGGGGAAACTCTGGGATGGCCTACCGGAAGTTTAGACAATCTGAGTGTGCCCTGAGAACGAGATATGTGCAGCTCCTATCGGGATTTGTCGGCACATTCGGGCGGTGTTGCTGGTCCTATTTTAACCTGTCGAAGTGTCTTGAAGAACCGAGATACCGAGTCTGATCGGAACGTCTCAGGAGGAGGTCTATTCCTTTGTTGACCGTGAGAGCTTGTCGTGGGCTAAGTTGGGACTCCGCTGCAGGGATTTGAACTTTCGAAAGCCGTGCCCGCGGTTATGGGCTGATGGGAATTTGTTAATGTCCGGTTGTAGATAACTTGAACCTTAATCTAATTAAAATGAATCAACCGAGTGTGTTGCCATGATGGCCTCTTCTCGGCGGAGTCCGGGAAGTGGACACGGTGTTGGAGTAATGCTTGCGCAGGTTGCTCTCTAGTTTCTCGCTCGAGCTTTGCCTCCTCTTCTCGCTCTCTTTTGCGAATAGGTTAGCCACCTCATATGCTAGTCGCTTACTGCAGCTCCACTTATGTTCACCTTACTTTACCTATTAAGCTTAAATAGTCTTGATCGCGAGGGTGCGAGATTGCTGAGTCCCTGTGGCTCACAGATTACTATCACACCAGATGCAGGTCCAGATGTTTCCGCTCCAGGTGACGCGCTCGAGCTCAAGTGGGAGTTCGACGAGGACTCCCAGCGATACTATGTTTCTTTTCCTGATGATCAGTAGTGGTGCCCAGTTGGGGGTGATCGGGCCCATGTCGCATGTTGGGTTATCTTTCATTTTGGTGCCGTAGTCGGGCCATGAGTGTTTGAATGATGTATGTTATTTATGTACTTGATTGATGTGGCGAGTGTAAGCCAACTATGTTACTCCTTTTATTATCTATATTACATGGGATGTTTGTGATGATTGCCTGACTTGCGACATATGCCTTCAATGCGATTATGCCTCTAAGTCGTGCCTCGACACATGGGAGTTATAGTCGCATCGAGGGTGTTACATCTATGCAGAGCATTGTTGACATAGAAATTTGCAAAATACTTACGGATCTCAATGTGGCAGACCCATTGACTAAACTTCTCTCACAAGAAAAACATGATCACACCTCAGTACTCTTTGAGTGTTAATCACATAGCGATGTGAACTAGATGATTGACTCTAGTAAACCCTTTGGGTGTTGGTCACATGTCGATGTGAACTATGGGTGTTAATCACATGGTGATGTGAACTATTGGTATTAAATCACATGGCGATGTGAACTAGATTATTGATTCTAGTGCAAGTGGGAGACTGAAGGAAATATGCCCTAGAGGCAATAATAAAGTTATTATTTATTTCCTTATATCATGATAAATGTTTATTATTCATCCAAGAATTGTATTAACTGGAAACATAATACATGTGTGAATACATAGACAAACAGAGTGTCACTAGTATGCCTCTGCTTGACTAGCTCGTTGATCAAAGATGGTTATGTTTCCAAACCATAGACATAAGTTGTCATTTGATTAACGGGCTCACATCATTAGGAGAATGATGTGATTAACTTGACCCATTCCGTTAGAATAGCACTTGATCCTTTAGTTTGTTGCTATTGCTTTCTTCATGACTTATACATGTTCCTATGACTATGAGATTATGCAACTCCCGTTTACCAGAGGAACACTTTGTGTGCTACCAAACGTCACAGTGTAACTGGGTGATTATAAAGGTGCTCTGTCTCCGAAGGTACTTGTTGGGTTGGCGTATTTCGAGATTAGGATTTGTCACTCCGATTGTCGGAGTGGTATCTCTGGGCCTATTAGTAATGCACGTCACTTAAGCCTTGCAAGCATTGCAACTAATGAGTTAGTTATGGGATGATGTATTACGGAATGAGTAAAGAGACTTGCTGGTAACGGGATTGAATTAGGTATTGAGATACCGATGATCGAATCTCGGGCAAGTAACATACCGATGACAAAGGGAACAACGTATGTTGTTATGCGGTCTGACCGATAAAGATCTTCGTAGAACATGTGGGAGCCAATATGAGCATCCAGGTTCCGCTATTGGTTATTGACCGGAGACATGTCTCGGTCATGTCTACATAGTTCTCGAACCCGTAGGGTCCGCACACTTAAGGTAGTTCGGAGTCCCGGATGAGATCGGGGACATGACGAGGAGTCTCGAAATGGTCTAGACGTAAAGATCGATATATTGGATGACTATATTCGGACATCGGAAAGGTTCCGAGTGATTCGGGTATTTTCGGGGGTACCAGGGAGTTACAGGAATACGAGCAAGAAGTAATGGGCCTCATGGGCCAAGTGGTGGAAGAGAGGAGGTAGGGCGCGCGGTCCCGCTAGCCCAAACCGAATTGGACTAGGGGGCCGGCCCCCCTTTCCTCCTTTTCCTCCTTCTCCTTCCTTTCCTCCTCCTAGTAGGAGTAGGAAAGGGGAGTCCTACTCCTACTAGGAGGAGGACTCCTCCTCCTGGCGCGCCCATAGAGGACCGGCCGGCCTCCTCCCTTGCTCCTTTATATACAGGGGCAAGGGGCACCTCTAGACACACAAGTTGATCAGTTGATCTCTCCCAACCATGTGCGGTGCCCCCCTCCATCATATTCCACCTCGGTCATATCATAGCAGTGCTTAGGCGAAGCCCTGCATCAGTAGCAACATCATCACCGTCACCACGCCGTCGTGCTGACGGAACTCTCCCGTGAAGCTCTGCTGGGTCGGAGTTCGCGGGACGTCATCGAGTTGAACGTGTGCTGAACTCGGAGGTGCCATGCATTCGGTACTTGGATGGCCGGATCATGAAGACATATGACTACATCAACCGCATTGTGCTAACGCTTCCGCTTTTGGTCTACGAGGGTACGTGGACAACACTCTCCCCTCTCGTTGCTATGCATCGCCATTATCTTGTATGTGCGTAGGAAAATTTTGAAATTACTACGTTCCCCATCATAGGATTCATTTTAAGCATATCAGTTAATCGCATACGCAAAAAGATAGGTCTAATCATTTCAGCAAAGCGCTCAAAATCCTCATCATCCTTTTTCTTGGATGGTTTGGGAGGAAAAGACATGGGTTTCTCAACCCATGGTTCTCTTTCTTTACCATGTTTCTTGGCAACAAAGTCTTTCTTATCATAACATTGATTCTTTGATTGTGGGTTATCAAGATCAACAACAGGTTCAATTATTATATCTTTATCATTACTAGGTTGGGCATCATCATTAACATTATCATTAACATTATCACTAGTTTCAGGTTCATTACCAGATTGTGTTTCAGCATCAGAAATAGAAATATCATTTGGATTCTCAGGTGTTTCAATAACAGTAATGAATGCAAATGACAGTGGTGCTCTCCAACTGGTGCTTTTTAATAAGAGGATGATGACTCAGCATGAAAGTAAATAGATAGTCCCTTCGCAGAGGGAAGCAGGGATTTGTAGAGGTGCCAAAGCTTGGTTTTAAAATAGAGGTGAATAATATTTTGAGCGGTATACTTTCATTGTCAACATAACAACCAAGAGATGGCAATATCTTCCATGCTACACACATTATAGGCGGTTCCCAAACAAAATGGTAAAGTTTATACTCCCCCTTCCAGCAATAAGAATCAATCCATGGCTTGCTCGAAACAATGAGTGCCTCCAACTAACAAGAGTCCCAGGGGGAGTTTTGTTTGCAATTATTTTGATTTGATTTGCATAAAGCATGGGACTGGGCATCCCGGTGACAAGCAACTTTCTCGTGAGTGAGGAGCGGAGTCCACTCCTCTTGAGAATAACCCGCCAAACATGGAAGATACGGACAACCCTAGTTGATACATGAGCTAGTCGAGCATACAAAACAGAATAATTATTTGAAGGTTTAGAGTTTGGCACATACAAATTTACTTGGAATGGCAGGTAGATACCGTATATAGGTAGGTATGGTGGACTTATATGGAATAACTTTGGGGTTTATGGAGTTGGATGCACAAGCAGTATTCCCGCTTAGTACAGGTGAAGTCTAGCAAGAGACTGGGAAGCGACCAGCTAGAGAGCGACAACAGTCATGAACATGCATTAAAATTAATCAACACCGAATGCAAGCATGAGTAGGATATAATCCACCATGAACATAAATATCGTGAAGGCTATGTTGATATTGTTTCAACTACATGCGTGAACATGCGCCAAGTCCAGTCACTTAAATCATTCAGAGGAGGATACCACCCTATCATACCACATCACAACCATTTTAATAGCATGTTGGCACGCAAGGTAAACCATTATAATCTCCTGGCTAATCAAGCATGGCATAAGAACTATGATCTCTAGTTGTCATTGCAAACTTGTTTATTCATAATAGGCTGTATCAGGAATGATGAACTAATCATATTTACAAAAACAAGAGAGGTCGAGTTCATATCAGCTTTTCTCATCTCAATAAGTTCATCATATAATCATCATTATTGCCTTTCACTTGCACGACCGAACGATGTGGATAACAATAATAGTGCACGTCCATTGGACTAAGCTGGAATCTGCAAGCATTCAATAAATAGGAGAAGACAAGGCAATATGGGCTCTTTTGTCAGATCAACAATAATGCATATAAGAGCCACTTCAACAATTTAATTATGGTCTTCTCCTATCGATCCCCAAAGAAAAGAAAAGAAATAAAACTATTTACACGGGAAAGCTCCCAACAAGTAAAAGAAGAACAAGAAATCTTTTTGGGCTTTCTTTTTAATTACTACTACAAACATGGAAAGTAAACTAATTAAAAGCTACAACTAATTTTTTTGGTTTTTCTTAAGGTTTATCAAACACACAAGAAAAAAACATAAAATGGGAAATAAACTAACATGGATGATACAATGAAAAAGTATGAGCACCGACATCTGGCAATGAATGTGTGAACATAAATGTAATGTTGGTGAGAAATACGTACTCCCCCAAGCTTAGGCTTTTGGCCTAAGTTGGTCTATGGATACGGCTGGCCTGGCGGATATCCATAGTAAAAGTTCGGGTCGTACTGCGAAGAAGAAGACTCCGATTGCCGCTGGGTGGCAATCATCTCCGGATCCCACTGGTAATTAGACTGTCGTGGAGGATCGACTTGTGGTTCCGGCTGAGGCTCTGTGGCTGATGTAGGGTTCCGATAGGCGTGAATAGACTGTAATGGAACAAGGTACTGGCCTGCAGATAAAACAAACAAGGAAGGAGCAGGCAGGGTAATAGTCTCAGGATGATGTTTATCAAAGAACAATTTGTATTTAAGCTCTCCTTCCCTATTCTTAACAATAAAATCATGTGCCACCATACTCTTATAATCTAAATAAACATGAGGCAACAATTTTTATTCCTTCTCATAATGCATAATAGGCATGCTCTAGGCGCGAAGCATAGATTCCTCCAAAGATGGGGCCCTTTGTATGGTTCAGTCTTAACCGTTTAGCAATAATTCCGCTCATACTAACAGAGTTATCACTGAATAAACCATGGAGCAAATAATAATATCAGGAACACTAAGGTTTCCACAGTTTCCGCGACCAGTTGAGCAACGACTAGCAAATGATGCAAAGTAGCGTAAAACAGGAAAATGTATGCTAGTGATTCATGCATCAGAATCCTTCCTCGTTTCCCCTACAGTGATGATATCAGTAAACCCATCCACATAACTGTTATGGGGTTCCTTTGTCGTGCCCTCGAAAGGGACCAAACAAACCCGACAAAAATCATAAAGTGACATCTCCTTATGCTCATCATATAAATAAAACTCCACCGTAGGTGGTGAGCTCCTAGAATGGAAATGAAAGTTTTGCACAAAGATATTTGTGAGTAAGATATACTGATCATGTTGGTCGTGGAGGAAAGCGGTGAGGCCTGCATTCTTAGCCAATTCATAAAAATCTTCATAAATCCCGGCTGCTCTCAAGAAATTATCGGAAGGCCATTCACACGACCGAACCTCCGCGGTGTGAGGCAGATTGTACTTGGGCTTCTGTGCCTTTTCCTTCGAGCTTCGGCTCGTTGAGCCCCTCAAAAGTCTCTTCATTATTTTCTGAAAAATTCTGAAATTTTCAGTAACTTCAAAATAAAAGTAAACCAAACTGAATAATATTGATTGTAACTACTCCTACAAGTTCCTAGGGCCTATATCATGCCTCAAAACTACTTTTGACCATATAAATTTGACATGCAAGCTCAATAATAGGGTCACCTAAGCAGCAAAAATTTGCAATGAATAAAGCACTGGAACAAAAACTAATTGGACCAATGGAGGAGTCGCATACCAAGGAACAATCTCCCCAAGCAGTTTTGTAAGAGGTGCTTTGAGCAAGGAGATCGAAAATGGCAGCAAAATGAGCTTGGACTCGGGTTTGAGCTGGTATTCATGTTTGGGGGAGAAAGAAGGAGTGTCTGGGTGATAGAATAAGTGGAGGAGGGCCACCATGGGCCCACGAGGCAGGAGGCGCGCCCAGGGGGGTAGGGCGCGCCCTCCACCCTCGTGGCCAGGTGGATGAGCCCCCTGCTGTGTTCTCAGTGCCAAATATTCTCAAATATTCCAGAAAAAATCATATTTAAATTTCAGGGCATTTGGAGAACTTTTATTTTTGGGGTATTTTTATATTGCATGGATAATCAGATAACAGACAGAAAAATACTATTTTTATTTTATTTAATATAAATAACAGAAAGTAAAAGGAGGGTACAGAAGGTTGTGCCTTCTAGTTTCATCCATCTCATGCTAATCAAAAGGAATCTAGTAACAAGGTTGATCAAGTCTTGTTAACGAACTCATTCCAAATAACATGGAACCGGAGAAATTTCGAATAACACCATGTTACCTCAGCAGGGATAGGCACATCCCCAATAATAAGAATATCATATTTCTTCTTGACAGTAGGAATAGGAAATTCAAAACCTCCAAATATAATCGATGAAATTTTTCCAATAGAGTTGATACTATGAACTTGAGGTTGTTTCCTCGGAAAGTGTACCGTATGCTCATTAACATTAACATGAAAAGTGACATTGCCTTTAGTGCAATCAATAACAGCCCCTGAAGTATTCAGAAAGGGTCTTCCAAGAATAATAAACATACTATCGTCCTCGAGAATATCAAGAATAACAAAGTCCGTTAAAATAGTAACGTTTGCAACTACAATAGGCACATCCTCACAAATACCGACAAGTATAACAGTTGATTTATTAGCCATTTGCAAAGATATTTTAGTAGGTGTCAACTTATTCAAATCAAGTCTACGATATAAAGAGAGAGGCATAACACTAACACCAGCTCCAAGATCACATAAAGCAGTTTTAACATAGTTTCTTTTCATGGAGCATGGTATAGTTGGTACACCAGGATCTCCTAGTTTCTTTGGTATCCCACCCTTAAAAGTATAATTAGCAAGCATGGTGGAAATTTCAGCTTCCAGTATCTTTCTTTTACTTGTAACAATATATTTCATGTACTTAGCATAAGGATTCATTTTAAGCATATCAGTTAATCGCATACGCCAAAAGATAGGTCTAATCATTTCAGCAAAGCGCTCAAAATCCTCATCATCCTTTTTCTTGGATGGTTTGGGAGGAAAAGACATGGGTTCTGAACCCATGGTTCTCTTTCTTTACCATGTTTCTTAGCAACAAAGTCTTTCTTATCATAACGTTGATTCTTTGATTGTGGGTTATCAAGATCAACAACAGGTTCAATTTCTATATCTTTATCATTACTAGGTTGGGCATCATCATGAACATTATCACTAGTTTCAGGTTCATTACCTGATTGTGTTTCAGCATCAGAAATAGAAATATCATTTGTATTCTCAGGTGTTTCAATAATAGGTTCACAAGAAGCATGCAAAGTCCTATCATTTTTCTTTTTCTTCCTATTAGAAGGACTAGGTGCATCCACATTATTTCTCTGAGAATCTTGCTCAATTCTCTTAGGGTGGCCTTCAGGATCCAAAGGTTCCTGAGTCATTCTACCACCTCTAGTCATAACTCTAACAGCATTATCATTATTCTTACTATTCAATTCATTGAGCAAGTCATTCTAAGCTTTAAGTACTTGTTCTACTTGAGTGGTAACCATAGAAGCATGTTTACTAATAAGTTTAAGTTCACCTTTGACATTAGCCATATAATCACCCAAGTGTTCAAGCATATTTGAATTGTATTTCAATTGTCTACCAAAACAAGCATTAAAGTTTTCTTATTTAATAATGAAATTGTCAGACTCATCTAAGCATTGTCTAGCAGACTTGTAATGAGGGATATCACCTTCATCAAATCTATAGACAGAATTTACCTTTACTACCTGTGTCGGGTTATCAAGACCACGAGTTTCCTCAATAGGTGATGGATAAAGATCATATGTTTCTTCGACAGGCGGTAAATTAAGACCATGTATTTCTTCAATAGGAGGTAAATTCTTAACATCTTCAGCTTTAATACCTTTTTCTTTCATAGATTTCTTTGCTTCTTGCATATCTTCAGGACTGAGAAATAGAATACTCCTCTTCTTCGGAGTTGGTTTAGGAATAGGCTCAGGAATTGGCTCCGAAGCTGGCTCAAGAAGTGTCTAATTATTTTCATTTATCAACATATTATTCAATAGAATTGCAGCTTCATCCGGTGTTCTTTCCCTGAAAACAGAACCGACACAACTATCTAGGTAATCTCTGGAGGCATCGGTTAGTCAATTATAAAAGATATCAAGTATTTCATTTTTCTTAATAGGATGATCAGGCAAAGCATTAAGTAACTTGAGAAGACTCCCCCAAGCTTGTTGGAGACTCTCTTCTTCAATTTGCACAAAATTATATATATCCCTTAAAGCTGCTTGTTTCTTATGAGCAGGGAAATATTTAGCTGAGAAGTAATAAATCATATCCTAGGGACTACACACACAACTAGGATCAAGATAATTAAACCATATCTTAGCATCACCCTTTAATGAGAACGGAAATATTTTAAGGATATAAAAGTAGCAAGTTCTCTCATCACTAGTGAACAGGGTGGCTATATCATTTAATTTAGTAAGATGTGCCACAACAGTTCCAGATTCATAGCCATGAAAAGGATTAGATTCAACCAAATTAATTATATCAGGATCAACAGAGAATTCATAATCCTTATCAGTAACAAAGATTGGTGAAGTAGCAAAAGCAGGGTCATTGTCGGTGTACTAGAATAGGGGTACCCTAGTACCCCGAACTTGTGCACGGGCAGTTGCAGCACCCCGCGGCAAGGCTTGTCGGGCGAACGCCAAGATCCTGTGTGGTTCCCTTGGAGCCATTCAAGAACAAAGTATTTAAGCTCCGGAGACAAGGCCCCGGCAAGAGGAGCTTGCCGGGAAGGCCAACCAAGGCACTCCAAGGAACTTGCCGCGACGCGCCACGCGCTCCGGCAAGGCAACAAGGCCCCGGCAAGAGGAGCTTGCCGGGAAGACCAACCAAGGTACCTCGAGGCCCGGTGAACGACAAGCTTCCGGACCCGGCAAGATAACAGCAGCGGCAAGCCGCTTGCTGCGGTAGGCGGCCACTCTGTGCCCACGCTCCAGCGCGTCCACCAACGTGTCGCTCTGGGGGCCTTTCCAGGCGCGCGTGGTGGGAGGCTGTGCAGCCAGCGGTACGCAGTGGCATGCGAAGCTGACAAGATCGCCATCATGGCGAACAGTGGCGCCCCTAACGGTCCTTTTCTGCACTGTTTGGGCGACTCAGACGGGCATTTAAAGCCTTTGTCCCCTGCCGTCAGGGTTAGGTAGGGTGCACTGTACAAGTAACTGTACCAACCACCTCACTTTTTACGTTTGTACCCTTCTCTGCGTTGCCACCTGTCGGTGACCCCTTTAGCGTATAAAAGGAGGCCCATGCGCAACGTAGAGGAGGTTCGACTGGTTCGGAACCCAGAAAAACACTACGCTCTCTCTCTGGAGCAAGAACACAAGATAATCAAACAAGCAGCAATAGGAGTGTTATCTTTCCGGAGAGCTCCGAAGCTGGGTAAACTGCTCGTGTGCTTCGCCTCGATCTGCTCTTCGTGGATCAGCTTCCCCGACATCTTTGGCGCGCCAGGTAGGGGGTGTCGAGATTGTGTGAACCTGATCCGGCGTTCACACGAGCTAGATTGTCATTCCCTTCATCAACATGCCACCGAAGAAGAAGACTTCGGCGGCAGCCGCCCCGTTCACGTCACTTCCGCCACCGTTGGAGCAAACGGGTGGTGGAATGGACGCCGGCGGAAGAATGGACATCGACGAGGAAGCTTATGATGCTGCCAGGTCCAAGGACAAGGCTGCAGAAACCTCGGCGACTATACATGTTCTGCGCCACTCTCAGGAGGCGCAAGACCAACAGCGTCATGGCACTCGTAGTGCCATACGCATGATAGGCCAAGACCAAGCTGGTGGATCTCGGGGCGCTCAAGACCAGCATGCACGCCAGCGTGCTGGCACGAGCAGGGCATGGTCGCCTGGACGGGATACTGCTCCTTCTAACATCTTTAGAAGTCCGAGCACGTCCCGCTCCTCACGCCGTCCGCCACTGCCACCCACCACTCCAGCAGAAGCTTTGGCACAAGCTCAACTGCTCCTAGATTACCCTCCAACGTCGGACAAGATCGACGAATGGAGGGCCACCATTCAGAGTCTCATCGGCTACGCCAATAGCGACACTCCACGACGGCCGAGCGCGTCGCTGCCGCGGCAGGGTTACCGGGCGCGAGCCGGTGGCAACGAAACGGGTGGAGGTGCAACTACCATGCAATCACCACCCCGAAGGCTAAGATCGCCGACTCGCCGGATCCACCTCGACAGTGACTCCACCGCATCATCGGATCCACGAGCTCGTTGCGATCAACACCAAGTTCTTCATGATCAACAACAAGAAGACGCTCGAACTCGCATCTAGCGCCGAAGAGAAGCGCGACGTCAATCCGACAAGCGCGCTGGGCCCTCTGTTGACATGCATGCGCCAGGGGAACCAGGCGATCTGCCGTACGCGGTAGGTTGCCCTGCGTTCACTCGTGAGCTGCGGCAAGTCCAGTGGCCCAGCACGAAGAACTTCAACCCAGACGTACCGGAGAAGTACGATGGCAAGACGCATCCGTCGGAGTTCCTCAGCATCTACACCATTGCGGTGCAGGCTGCCGGGGGACGGGATGACAAGATCCTTGCCAACTACTTCCCGCTGGTGCTCAAGCCCAACGTCAGATCCTGGCTCATGCACTTGCCGGACAACTCCATATCCTCTTGGGCTGATCTGTGCCATCAGTTTGTCGGCGCCTTCACAGGAGGACACAAGCCTCATGGCCAGGAGAGTGATCTTCATCTGCTCGCCCAGAAGGAAGGAGAGCCCCTGCGCAAGTACATTCAGAGATTCAGCAGTGTGCAACACAACATCCCAGACGTCCACCCGGCCACGGTGATCAGCGCGTTCCATCAGAAAGTGCGAAACCGTAGGATGCGGGAGGAAATGACGACGTGCAAGATCAGGGACGTCAGTGAGTTATATGCACTGGCCGACAAGTGTGCACGTGCTGAGGAAGGGAGGAGACTCCCCGGAGAGAATGTAGGAGCGGGAGGATCTGACAGTGAAGATGCTGCCCGGGCAAGGAAAAACCGGCGGCGGAACAACAGGAAGAGGAAAGGCAAAGAGGTGCTAGTTGTTGAGTAGTCCGGCAACGGTGGTGGCGCCAAGAAAGCCAAAGCTAGTGACTCCGGCAAGGAGGTTGCCGCGGAGGTGGCGGTGGCCGACAAGCGGGACGGCACCAACAAGCAGTATTGCAAGATCCACCGCACCAAGGGCCATGATCTCCAGAGCTGCAAGAAAGTCGAGCAGCTTGTTGAGCAACAGAAAGCTGAATACGAGCGGCGCGACAAGGAGAAGGCCCAGGAAGGTGCTGGGGGATCCGGCAAGAAACATCCCGGCCGAGGAGGACGTCGCGGCAAGGCCAAGCAGCGGCAAGGAGACAGACCTCCTCACGGCCGCGACAAGGATGAAGATGACGACGACGATGAAGACATGGATGATGAGGAGACTGATGAGCAGGAGTTCCAGAAAGCCACAGAGGTCCTGTGCGTTGACGGTGGTGCTTCTCTGTATACCTCGCACCGTCAGCTCAAGCAGTGGGTGCGGGAAGTTAATGCAGCAGAACCACCCGTCGAGTCACGCAAGCCTCTGAAATGGTCCAGCACGCCTATCATCTTTGATATTGAGGACCACCCTGATCGCATAACTGCAGTCGGGTGCTTGCCGATGTTGGTTTCACCAACAATCCGCAACCTCAAGGTCACTAAGATGCTAGTTGACGGTGGGGCCGGCTTGAACCTGATCTCCTCCGCGGTGCTCCAGAAACTCCAGATCCCTGACAGCGAGCTCGAAGAGACCGGTACATTTCAAGGAATCAACCCGGGAAGGAGCAAGCCAAAGGGAAAGATCACGTTGCCAGTAACATTTGGCAGCGAGCTGAACTTCAGGACTGAGAGGGTCATGTTTGATGTTGCTGACTTTCCATTACCTTACAATGGAATCCTTGGCCGTCCGGCACTCGCCAAGTTCATGGCAGCCTCTCACTATGCGTACAACATACTGAAAATGCCAGGCCCGATAAGTGTCATCTTTGTCCCTGGCGACAAGAAGGATGCTCTTATCTGTGCCGACAAGATCTACCGGGAAGCAGCAGCCGCAGCAAAATGCAAGACACTTGCCGCTGAAGCTCCCGGGGGGAAGAAGAAGACCAAGTCCGGCAAGAGCTCTGATGCCCACTCCGGCAAGCGCACCTCTTCGGAGTGCTGCGCTACCGTCGAGGACGCACCATCGAGCTCCACCGGCAAGTGTAAGAAGGCAATGGCAGCTCCACCTGAGACCAAGAAGTTGTCCGCCAAGGAGGACGGCACTGGTGGTACCTTCACCATCAGCGCCACTCTTGACCCCAAATAGGAAAGCGCGCTCGTTGCTTTCCTGCGGGCGAATGTCGGCGTGTTTGCGTGGCAACCGTCGGATATCCCCGGTATTCCCAGGAAAGTAATTAAGCACCACCTTGCCGTATGTCCTCATGCGCGGCCCGTCAAGCAGAAAGTTAGGAAACAGGCAGTGGAGCGCCAAGAATTCACTGCAGAAGAAATCAAGAAGTTGGAAGCAGCAGGCCTTGTCAGAGGAGTGCTCCATCCCACGTGGTTGGCCAATCCTGTTGTCGTGCGCAAGGCTAACGGGAAATGGAGGCTTTGTATTGACTTCACTGATGTTAATAAAGCTTGTCCCAAAGACCCATTTCCCTTGCCGCGCATTGACCAGATTGTTGACTCCACAGCCGGATGTGATTTGCTTTCATTTATTGATGCATATTCAGTATACCATCAGATCTTCATGGCAGAAGAGGATGAAGAGAAAACCGCATTTATCACCCCGTGTGGCACGTACTGCTTCGTACGGATGCCTTTCGGTTTGAAGAATGCTGGTTCAACATTCGCAAGGGTAGTCCACCACGCTTTTGAGCCGCAGATGCACAGAAATGTGGAAGCCTACATGGATGACATAGTGGTCAAAAGCAAGAACAGGGCGACCCTGATTCAAGATTTAGACGAGACATTTGCAAATCTGCGCAAGATCAACCTCAAGCTTAACCCCGAGAAGTGCGTGTTTGGAGTCCCTTCCGGGAAGCTTCTCGGGTTCTTCGTGTCACAGCGGGGAATTGAAGCCAATCCCGACAAGATCAAGGCCATTGAGCAGATCAAAGCACCAAAGCGTGTCAAGGATGTACGAAGGCTTGCCGGCTGCGTGGCTGCTCTCAGCAGGTTTATCTCTAGATCTGTTGAGCGCGCCCTGCCATTTTTCAAAATTTTGAAAAAGGCAGGTCCAATAAAATGGACTCCGGAGGCGGAGGCTGCGCTGCAGGACTTGAAGAGATACCTGTCCTCCACTCCAACACTTGTCGCACCTAAGCCGCAAGAGAAGTTGCTGCTGTATATAGTGGCAACCAATCAAGTGGTTAGTGCTGCATTACTGGCGGAGAGGGAGGCAGATGATGAGCCAGCAACCACGGCAGATGCATCCAGCGACAAGCAGGGGGCTTCACTGACAAGCTCTGGTCCCGACAGAGATGGATCTGCGCAGGAGCATGATAAGATGCAGAAGAGAATGGGGCAGCGTCCAGTTTACTTTGTCGGTTCCCTTCTACAGGGGGCTAGATCAAGGTACTCTGGTGTGCAGAAGTTTCTTTTCGGCCTCCTCATGGCCTCGATAAAGCTGCGCCATTACTTCCAAGCACATGAGATCACGGTCGTCACTCGCTTTCCGTTGAAGAGGATACTGCAAAATCCAGAAGCGACAGGCAGGATTGTCGAGTGGGTGATGGAACTGTCAAGCTTTGGCCTCGAGTTTGAGAGCACTTCAACTATCCAAAGCAGAGCATTGGCAGAATTCATAGCAGAATGGACGCCAACACCAGATGAAGAAATTCCAGAGACGAGCATCCCCGTCAAAGAGGCAAGCAAAGAGTGGCTGATGTACTTTGATGGTGCCTTCTCGCTGCAAGGCGCCGGTGTGGGCGTGCTGCTTGTCGCGCCCACCGGAGAGCACCTCAAGTACGTAGTCCAGATGCACTTTCCCAAGGAGCAAGCAACCAACAATACTGCAGAGTATGAAGGATTGCTTGCCGGTCTCAGAATCGCAGCAGACCTTGGGATCAAGAAGCTCATTGTCAGGGGTGACTCACAGCTTGTCGTCCGCCAAGTGAACAAGAACTACCAGAGTCCATTGATGGAAGCATATGTTGATGAAGTGAGGAAGCTAAAAGAGCACTTTGACGGCCTACAGATGGAGCATATCCCAAGAGCTCAGAATGACATTGCTGATGGCCTGTCAAAGTGCGCCGCACTAAAGTTACCTATGGAACCAGGGATCTTTGTGCTCAAGTTGACTCAACCATCTGTAACACCATCAACTGGACAAAGCAAGAAGAGGAAGTTGGTTTCTGGTGACTACTTTCCGGCAAAGCTCCCCGAAGCCGCCACCAAGAAAGTCCCCAAGATCAACACCAAGGATGCTGAGGGGCAGTATGCTCCGGCAAGCCTTATGGTTTGTTCCGTTGAAGCAGACGCTCCCGACAAGTTTTGCTCCGGCAAGCTTGTCGGGGAACATCAAGCTCCGGTAGGGCCGCAAGTCCTTGCCATAGAAGCGGATGTTCCCGTAGTAGCAGATGTGCCTTTAGTCCTTGTTGTCGAGCCACACGCTCCAGCATGGGCACAGCAGATTGTCCATTTCCTTCAGACAGGAGAACTTCCCGAAGAGCAAGAAGAAGCGGAAAAAGTAGCCCGGCAGTCAAGTATGTACCAGTTTGTCGATAGCATACTGTACAGAAGAAGACTCAACGGTGTGAAATTGAAGTGTATTTGCCGGGAAGATGGACAAAAGCTGTTGGCAGAGATACATGGAGGCATATGTGGCCACCACATTGGCGCAAGAGCACTTGCCGGCAAAGCTTTCCGGCAAGGTTTCTTTTGGCCGACAGCCCTCCAGGATGCAACTACACAAGTAACCAAGTGTGAAGCATGCCAATTCCACTCCAAACAGATACACCAGCCAGCTCAAGCTCTCCATACGATCCCTTTATCCTGGCCATTTTCGGTCTGGGGGCTCGATATCCTCAGCCCTTTCCCCCGAGCTGTCGGGGGATTTGAGTACTTGTACGTCGCAATCGACAAGTTCACAAAGTGGCCAGAAGTGGAGCCAGTGAGGAAGGTGACAGCACAGTCAGCAGTCAAGTTCTTCAGGTCAATTGTTTGCCATTTCGGGATTCCTAATAGGATCATCACCGACAACGGCACGCAGTTCACGAGCCGCACCTTCATGCAGTACGTCCAAGACCTTGGCACCAAGGTCTGCTTCGCTTCTGTTGCTCATCCGAGAAGCAACGGTCAAGCAGAGAGGGCAAATGCTGAAGTGCTGCGCGGGCTCAAGACCAGAACTTTCGACAGGCTGCACAAGTGAGGAAGAAACTGGATCGAGGAGCTGCCGGTGGTTCTTTGGTCGATCAGAACAACGCCAAATCGAGCCACTGGCCAGACACCTTTCGCTCTAGTCTATGGAGCAGAGGCAGTTCTCCCCACGGAACTCGTATACGGATCGCCTCGAGTGCTCGCTTATGATGAGCTTGAGCAAGAATAGCTGCGACAAGATGACGCGCTGCTCCTTGAGGAAGATCGTCTTCAGGCTGCTGTACGATCTTCTCGATACCAGCAAGCTTTGCGCCGCTACCATAGCCGCAAAGTTAAGGCCAGAAGCTTCGAGGAAGGCGACCTTGTTCTTCGGCGCGTTCAGTCCGCCAAGAATTCCAACAAGTTGACGCCGAAGTGGGAAGGCCCTTATCGGGTGAAACGAGTTACAAGGCCCGGCGCTGTCCGCCTTGAGACCGAAGATGGCATTCCGGTGAGCAACTCCTGGAACATAGAACATCTTCGTAAGTTTTTCCCGTAGGGCGCGGTTGCCGGAACCCGTTCCGGCAACCACCTTTTGTACAAGTCTTGCCGCTGTTGCATATAATCCTTTGTACAAAGCCGGGCGCAGATCCCGTGCATAAATAAAACCCCATGTGCTCCGCACAACTTGTCCATTTCATGCATTAGTTTCTTTCTTGCATGCGTTATCTGACACTTTGTGCAACACCTACATCCGGTAAGCGATAACGAGCCGAAGGGCTCCATATCATTATTTTCTCTTCTATCTTTTTTTCTCAACAAAGGAAAAGAAGGTTCCCTCGCACACAAGTTTGCCGGGGGGAAGGAGAAGATTGTGGTATGGACCAGGCGTCGTTCAAACAAAGTTTTGCCTTGCCGGGAAGCAAACGACAGAAAATCTAAGTTGCCAAAGTTTGAGCAATCAGTTTTTAAATTTTTGAGTTATCTTCCTCGAACGACCCTGTTTTGTATGGAAAACCTGTGCGCGGAGGAACCAACTTGTGGCTAGTTGCGCCCTTACTTTGTTTCGAGTCCTCTCAACAACTTAAGTGTGCTGCATCTAGTCGCGACAAGGTTTCTTGTCGGAAGCAGCGCCGCCAGCAGGCTGCTGACGTTCCACACTCAGCGCTCGCGGCTCGGGTGCCTGCGCCGACAAGTTCCCTAGAAGCGTAGGGTAAAAACATACAAAGGAAGGAATCTAGTAGAGGAAATAACATAGCAATTGATAACAGAAATAAAGTTATATTACAAGATAACTTGTCGCAGCTCTAACAGACTGTTTTCATAACATGATTAGCAGCGATAAGGGAAAAGAAGAAATGGGTGGCCTAGTCTACGTGATCACCCTCAACCCTCTTGATCTCGCTCACCTTGTCCACAATGGGTACGACAAGGGCCTTGAGTGCGTCCTGATCGGCGTCTGGCGGCAAGGACTTGAGGACGTTGGTGAAGCTGAGGCCTGGATTGCGGAAGGCCACCTTCATCAGCACCTTCTGGAGAACCCCGGTGCAGATTCTGCGTGACTCTTCGGCCAGCTGCTTTGGGATCCTCTCCCGGAGCCGCTGGAGTGTAGTCGCCACGCCCTTGAAGAACAGGCTGAGCTTGGCGCTGGGTTGGAGATTCTCGTCGGAGGGATAACCAAAGTCCTGCATCCCCAGCTGCGCCAGCTCCTCGTCGATGACTGCGGCAATATTCACCAGACCCTCGGTCCAGTGCTCCATAGTATCTCTGAATGAGTTCTGGGTAACTGCGATGCTCTCCAGCAGCGCCTTGTCAGGCTTGACCTTCTCCGACGAGGTCTTCTCCCACTCCTTGGCGTCGACCAGCGTCTGCGTCAGCATGGCCAGCTTCAACTCCAGGTATGCATTGGAATCCTTGGGGTGCTGAGCTCCTTGCCCCTCTCAGCGAGAAGACCTTGCAGCTCACCGTGGGCAGCATCATCCTTCTCACGCTCACGCTTGAGCACGGCAAGCTCCTCGCCGCTCTTCCTGATGTTGGCCTCCAGCTGCGCCACCTTCTCCTCCAGCTCTTTCTTGGCGGCCTCTGCGATTGCGGCAGCGTCCTTTGCTTCCTTGAGCGCCCCGCCAAGTGCTTGCTCGTGCTCGGCGAGCTCCTCCTCGTAGCTGTCGAGGTTGGCCTTCCGCTGCACCAATTCGCCTTCTCCCGCGGACTGCTTCTCGGCAGCCAGCCTTTGTTCCTCCTCAGCTTCGGCCTTCTCGAGAAGGAAGGCCGTGCGCTCCTCGGCGAGTCGCTCCCGCTCCTGTGCCAGGGACCGGAGAGCTTCTTGATTGTGGCCCCGGAGCTCCTCCGCGCGCTTCTCCATATCAACTCCCACCTTCGCGACAAGCGCTTCCCGGGAAGCTAGCTTGGCTTGCCGTGCGCGGTAGAGTGACAGCAGCTTCCGCAGCAGCTGCACCTCCTCAGGCTCGCCACTGCTGCTGCTGGGCGCGTCGACCAACGACAGTCCAGCGGAGGCGAGCACCTCCTTATCGAAAGTTTCCCCCTCGACCGGCGCCCTGGAGCTCGACGCCCAGGGTAGCTTGATGAAGATATCGTCGCCGCCCTTCAAGTAGGCGCTGGGCTGGGGCTCCTCGGAGCCCGGCTCCGCAGCAGCGGCAGAGGGATCGGCGGTCGGCGCAGCGCCTGGCGCTCCTGCGGCCTCAGGGTCATCAGTGTGATCGCCCGACCCCTCGCCGGCTTCTGCGGCGGCAGCCTTGGCGGCCTCCTCGCCGGCGGTATCATCAGCACCGGCCCCTTCTTCATTGGCGGCGGCGTCGTCAGTGCTGCCATGCGCGCCTTCCTCGCCGATGCCCTCTGTCTCCATTGGCTCAGCAGCAGATGGGTTTGAAGAACGAAGAAGGGAGAAAAATCAATCAAAAATCCAAGAGAAGAAAATCAGAAGAAGAAGAACCCAAGGGAAAGTTTTTGGACAAGTGAATTACCTGTGCCAAGATCTGCAGTTACGGTATCGGCCGTCGCAGGATCGACGGTGCTGTCCCTTGCTGTAGAACTGCCCCTTGCCGGAGAGTTCTCCCTTGCCGGAGAGCGCTCCCTTGCCGGGAACTCCTCCCTTGGCGGCGTAGTCGAAGCAGATGGCACTTCGGGACCAGCTTCCGGGCGCTCCTGATGTGGCTGCTCTGCTCCTACACAAATCAACAAGAAAGATATCAACAAAGGAAAAAGCACTCATGCGCGCCTGACAGCGGAAAGCTAACTATGAACTTACGCTGGGGGCTGCACTGGGGGCTGCTTTGAGGAGTGGTTGCCGGGTCCGTCAAGGTGGTCTCGGACCCACCCCCTGCTGACACGGTGGGGTCATCTTCGATGACAATCACCGCGGCCTTGGCCCTCTTCACCGCTCTCTGGGCCAGCGTCTTGAAAAGAAAGGAGTTCAGATTGAAGCAAGTCAGATACAAGATAAAAACAGCAAGATTGAAGAACTACAACAGCACCAAAGAAACTTACTCTTCTTCCTCCTCGTCGGAACTGAGCGCGGAAAGATCGAAGTCCGGCTCCCCTCCGGTGCGGCGAGGCGGAGGAGTAGGATCCCTTGCCCGCTTGGCGGGGGCGGTGGCGGTGGCCCGGGAAGATCCCGCTCCAGTTGCCGCTACTGCGTGAGGCGCTCCCGCGGCAACATTGCTTGCCGCGGTAGAGCGTGTCGCACGGCTCGGCGGCTGTTGACCCGGCTGCCGCCCCGCTACGTCCGCGGCCCTGCGAAGACGGCTTCTTGGCGGGGCCGGGGGCTCCGCCTGCGGCAAGCTTTCTGAAGGCTCGGGCTCTTCCTCGCTGGCCTCGCTCGGCTCAGCTTCAGAGCCGGCAGGCTCTTCCTCGCCAATGAACTCCGCACGCTCGGCGAGGTTTGCCGCCTCCGCCGCCTCCGCCTCCTGCACAGTGAACCCGAACGCGCCCGCGGCAGCTGCGGCCGCAACCTCTTCCGCCCTAGTGGCGATGCGCTGCAGCTCCTCGTCGGTGGTGTCACGGGTGAGGCTCTTCTGCTCGTCAGCGCGGACCGGCACTTCTTCCAAGTTGTCGAAGAACGCTTGCACGACGTCATCCGCAGGCTCTTGCCAGGTTGGAACGATTCCGTGTGAATCGCACAACGGCATCATGGCGTGGATCCGGTCAAGCGAAGAATTATTGCACAATGGAACAACACCCCTCGCCAGCGTGAATGGGTGCTGGGGATCACGTTTGAACAACTCCAGGAGCATTGCATCCAGCTCCATGACGGTGAAGTTGTAGTTGAGGCCCGGCCGCAGCCTCATGATGTCCGCCGAGTTCTTGAATTCCCATGCGGGCCTCCCCCTCTCCTGCAGGGGGGCGATGCGGCGGTGGAGGAAATCTGTGCCTACAGCGCCTACAGTGAGCCCGGCAAGCCTGAGGCGAAGGATCCTAGTGATGGCGATCTTCAGCCTCTCGTCTTCCGGGGCCACGTTGCTCCAGTCATTGCCGCGCACTATTGGAGCTTGGCGCACGGCGGTGAAGGGCTGCGGATTCTCCTCGATGATCCAGCACCACTCCGCTCTCCACTCCTCCCACTTGCTGCGGAGCTCACCCTCCAAGTACGCCTCCTTCTTTCCGACTCTCGAGATCCAGGCAATCCCTCCGGCAAGCGGCTCTCCTCTCTCTACCCGAGGCATGAAGAAGTGGCGGAAAAGGGCAACATTGGGGTGGACTCCGACAAAGTTTTCGCACAAAT
Organism: Triticum aestivum; assembly: GCF_018294505.1. NCBI lineage: Eukaryota > Viridiplantae > Streptophyta > Magnoliopsida > Poales > Poaceae > Triticum > Triticum aestivum. Next base: position 46,480,600 of record NC_057809.1, on the reverse strand, counting down.
GTGCGAAAACTGCCATGGTCAGAATGGCGTTGGGGGTGAAATCAAGGAGGCGGAGGCCGTAGGTGTTCATGATATCGCAGAAGAACTCCGAGAAGGGCGGGCAGAGCCCGCAATAGAAGAACAGCGTGAAGAATGGGTACCCGTTTGGAGCCAGTTCCGAAGCAGCGGCCGGGAGTACCCTCGTGCGCGGATGCGCACGCGTCTCCGTCGCCAAAAGAGGTAGAAGTACTCCCTCAGCTCCTTCGCGCCGAGCTGGGGGGAGAAGATCGCCCGCTCCTTCCGTAGCGCCGCGAGCCGCTGCGCCTCGGCCGACTTCACGCCCTTTCCCTTGTCGGCTTTCGGAGCCATGGCGGAGGTGGTGGGGGAGGTCAATGGGGTTGGTGATGCTGGTGGCAATGGGGGGCGGAGCGCTGCTCTCTCGGCTTCGAGAAGAAGGGGGAGCGGCGGAGGTTCGTGAAGATGGAGTAGTAGCAACCAGCGAGGGGGAACGAACTGCCCCTGTTTTCTCTGCTTATAAAGAGGGACGGGGCGAACGTTTCGCCCTTTCCGAATAAAGAACCACCCACGATCTCTCCCACGACGCCGCATTCAACGCGTGTCGTTAGGGGAGAGCGCGGTGGATATGGAGCGAGATTCGGCGTGGCCCAGTCCACGTGTGCCCGTGCCCTGTCTTGGGCCTGGCCCGACAGCGCTAGGCACCGTGTCTGGCCCAGGCTCGGGGGCTCCTGTCGGTGTACTAGAATAGGGGTACCCTAGTACCCCTAACTTCTGCACGGGCAGTTGCAGCACCCCGCGGCAAGACTTGCCGGGCGAACGCCAAGATCCTCCATGGTTCCCTTGGAGCCATTCAAGAACAAAGTATTTAAGCTCATGAGACAAGGCCCCGGCAAGAGGAGCTTGCCGGGAAGGCCAACCAAGGCACTCTAAGGAACTTGCCGCGACGCGCCACGCGCTCCGGCAAGGCAACAAGGCCCCGGCAAGAGGAGCTTGCCGGGAAGACCAACCAAGGTACCTCGAGGCCCGGTGAGCGACAAGCTTCCGAACCCGACAAGATAACAGCAGCGGCAAGGCGATTGCCGCGGCAGGCGGCCACTCTGTGCCCACGCTCCAGCGCATCCACCAATGTGTCGCTCTGGGGGCCTTTCCAGGCGCGCGTGGCGGGAGGCTGTGCAGCCAGCGGTACGCAGTGGCATGCGAAGCTGACAAGATCGCCATCGTGGCAAACGGTGGCGCCCCTAACGGTCCTTTTCTGCACTGTTTGGGCGACTCAGACGGGCATTTAATGCCCTTGTCCCCTGCCGTCAGGGTTAGGTAGGGTGCACTGTACAAGTAACTGTACCAACCACCTCACTTTTTACGTTTGTACCCTTCTCTGTGTTGCCACCTGTCGGTGACCCCTTTAGCGTATAAAAGGAGGCCCATGCGTAACGTAGAGGAGGTTCGACTGGTTAGGAACCCAGAAAAACACTACGCTCTCTCTCTGGAGCAAGAACACAAGATAATCAAACAAGCAGTAGTAGGAGTGTTATCTCTTCGGAGAGCTCCGAAGCTGGGTAAACTGCTCGTGTGCTTCGCCTCGATCTGCTCTTCGTGTGTTCTCCGCCCCCCGCCGAACCGAAAGGGGCTCGGTCCAACGGCCCCATAGGTGTTCATGGATCAGCTTCCCCGACAGTCATGTTTCATTCTAGCATTAAGATATTGCTTCTTCCATTTAGCTAATAACCTCTTGAGATCATATCTATCTTTGCAAGATAAAATAGCTAAAGAAGCTTAGTTATCAAAAACATAACCCTCAGGAATAACAGGTGAGTCTTCATCATCACTTTCATCAATGTTATCAGATTCAATATTTTCATTCTCTCTAGCCCTAGCAAGTTGTTCATCAAGAAATCCATCAAGTGGCACAGTAGTATCAAGCATAGAAGTAGTTTCATTATAAGTATCATGTATAGCAGAAGTGGCATCATCAATAACATGCGACATATCAGAACGAATAGAAGAAGCAGGTTTAGGTGTTGCAAGCTTACACAAAACAGAAGGTGAATCAAGTGCAGAGCTAGATGGTAGTTCCTTACCTCCCCTCGTAGTTGAGGGATAAATCTTAGTTTTTGGATCTTTCATGTTCTTCATAATGATAAGCAGATATATATCCCAAGTGACTCAAAGAATAGAGCTATGCTCCCCAGCAATGGCGCCAGAAAATAGTCTTGATAACCCACAAGTATAGGGGATTGCAACAGTTTTCGAGGGTAGAGTATTCAACCCAAATTTATTAATTCGACACAAGGGGAGCCAAAGAATATTCTCAAGTATTAGCAGCTGAGTTGACAATTCCACCACACCTGGAAACTTAGTATCTGCAGCAAAGTATTTAGTAGCAAAGTAATATGATGGTAGTGGTAACGGTAGTGTTGGGGAAATTACTGCTGGGTGTAAACCGGCCTATCTGGGCCGGGTCAACTTCATCAGAAGTTCCGGAGTGTTAAAGCCCAAGAAGGCAAATGAGGGCCTACGGCCCATAGTCGGTGCGAGACTTGTAGCTGTGAACCGGAATTTGTATATAAACTTGTATTGTAAGTTAGGAATAAGGAGAGACCAACCCGGATACGAATATCGACCGGTGTTGGGACTCTGTGAACCGACGGGTGTCACCCATGTATATAAGGGGACGACCCGGCGGCAGTTCAAGGACAACAGAAAACAACTCGAGACATAGGGGAAGCTTGTTTTCTCCCTAGTCATCGAAACCCCATCAATTCCATCACAACTAGACGTAGGCTTTTACCTTCATCGAAGGGGCCGAACTAGTATAAACTCTCTTGCGTCCCTGTGTCCGCTTTAACCCCTTCAAGCTAACCCGTCGTGACGGCTCCACGACTAAGTCCTTTCTCTAGGACATCTGCCGTGACAAAACCACAACAGTTGGTGCCCACTGTGGGCCTAGCGCATGATGGTTTCTGGTTCTTGGAGGGCTGCTTTGAAGGACTCGAGGGTTACGCTGTAGGCCAGATGACTAAGAGTCGTCACGGCAAGTTCTACATCGACGACGCAGGCTGGGGCCCCGAGGCCGGCTCAATTGAGTACGGGTACCGGGTCCCCTTTGGTGGCATTCACGTTTTCATTGGCAAGATCGGTGAACTGGGCCCTAAGCCGGACATCTGCACAGACCTCATCGAGACGGCTCAGCGTGCGCGATCCGCTCGGGTAAAACCGGCCATGAAGCGTGACTTCATGGGAGTCATCCATGGAGGAAGTTATGAGGATGGATCGGAATCTCGCGGCGATACCGTCGTTTATTCCGATGATGAGTCATCGACCGGAGAAACCGAATCTCTTTATCAGCTACAAGACGGCCGGATTGGAGGCTGTTCAGATGGCGACAGTATTCCGGACCCCTCTGATCTGCCCAACCGGGTTGGAATATTCAGGACTGGCACACAAGCAGTGCTTCATTCTTCGACCGCTGCGGCAACAACCTCCGGTTCAGCAGCGGTGATGGCTGCCGGGGCAGGAGGCCCTGTGCGCCCACCGGCTCAAGTTCTATCAGAGCTATTTGATGCATTGGCTGTGCTTATGGTGGAGGCGAATCTGGCCGAGATTGCAAAAGTGAAGGAACAGATCACCCAGGCCAAGGCAGATCTAGCAGCTGAGCACACCAGGATGGCCACGGAGTGGGCCGCTTTAGACGCACAAGCCTACAGGCTCATGTTGGACCAGAGTGCGTCGCAGGAAGTCATGAGGAGGAAGTACCAATCCCATTTGCCTCCGGTTTTTTAGGCCAGAGACCTTTTCAACACTCCAGGAGTAGGAACCGGCAATCCGCTGGAGGGAAACCGGGCGGAAGCTCCCGGGACCGGTGTACCGGTTCAGCCTCATCAGAGGGACCCGCCTCGTCAAAACACCGTTATACCTTAGGCTGCTTTAACACCTCCAGGTCACTACTCCAACCCAATGGACAATCTTGTTGCCGCTGCTGCACGGCTGGAGGCCATTCCAATTGAGGGTGACTCGCCGCAGGCAGTAGAGACGCGACGGTTCAAGGAACTTCTGAGGACAGCTTTGGTCCAACAGGAAGCGTACTCGTACAGCCGCGACCAGATCCACTCGACCCCCAGTCCAAGCCGGAGCTATAGCATACATATGGATGAACCAGCAGTATCGAGTAATGAACGACGTGGAGCACCCCGTGGCAACAACCCGGCGGGTGGTGCTGATAACGCTCAGGGAGTGGTGGACCGGTCCCGCGTGCGCAGGGAGGCCAAGTTGGCCGCACAGCATCAGGCTCGGCAGCTCACGCCAGTTCGTCCAACTATGTTGATCGAACCTGCTGTTACTTCTAGTTCTTTGGGGGTGCCTTGCCTTATCTCCGCTTTACGCAACATGCGCCTGCCCAAGGATTTCAATGGCCCGCGCAAGGTACCAAATTACACGGCGGATCAACCCCCAGAGACATGGGTGGAGAGCCATGAGATGGCCATGGAGATGCCTGATGTGGATGACGCGGCGTGTGTGAAATACTTCACCATGATGCTTGTGGGAACGGCCCGTACTTGGTTAAAAAGTCTGCCGGCTAATTCTATCAGTTCATGGGCCCAATTACGAGCCCGGTTTATCAGCAATTTCAAGGATCCATGTAAACAGCCTATGTCGATAGTGGACTTAGCTGCCTACGTCCAGGAGGAAGGAGAGTCAACGACTCATTGGTTGCGCCGGGTTTCACAAGTGTTGCACTGCTCAGACCGCATCAATGCTGACACTGCAGTATTAACCCTAGAAGGCAACCGCCGGTTTGGGCCCCTGAAGCTGAAGTTGGGACGGATGAAGCGTCATTGCACTGACATGGGGACCCTCATGGCCGCTTTGGTGAAATATGCTGATTCTGATAGTACCAAGGATCCCAAATCTGATGATGACAAGACAGGGAAGGGAAAGAGGAACATCAACTCCAAAGGTCAGCAGCATCACTAGGCAGGCAATGGTGGTGGAGGCAAGCGTAAAGCGGATGGTAACATGGACTTGGTGGCTAATACCAATGCACAGGACAATGGCCAGCGATGCAAGGGTAAACCGAAAAATCGTAATGGGGCACCCAACCCTAACCCAGACCGCCTAAACTATCTGCTAATCCAGCCCTGTCGAAGACATGTGATGAAGGAGGCGCCAGCAAACCACCTTTGGAAGGATTGCTTTATTATGCAGGAGTTCAAGAATTCTAATAATTTCCGGTATGATCACGAATCTGGCGGTGGCTCAGGATCCGGGCCGGGTTACGGTGGAGGAAGTTCCGGTTCAGGATTTAATGGTAATCCGGGTGGACATAATTGTCAAAATAGTCAGAACAACCAGGGTGGTTACAACCAACAGCAGCAACAGTCAGGTTACCAGAGCAACCCAAAGCAGTTGAGTAGTGGGCAGTACCATGTCTTCACAACTAGCTTGGACAAGCGAGACCGGAAGGTTCAGAGGTAGGCGGTTAACTCCGTTGAACCGGCCATACCCCGTAATCTACGTTGGTCTGAACAACCAATCATATGGAGCAGAGAGGATCACCCTCCCTAGGTTGATAATCCGGGTCAGCTGGCTCTAGTGGTGGCGCCTCAGGTGGGAGGTTATAAGTTCACCAAGGTGCTCATGGATGGAGGGAGCAGCATTAACATCCTGTACTATGAGACCTTCCGTCGTATGGGACTAACAGTTAAAAATCTCAAACCGCCGAATACAGTGTTCCATAGTGTAGTGCCTGGCAGATCAGCATATCCCGTTGGTAAGATAGCTCTGGAAGTGGCCTTTGGGGATGATCATGATTCCAGGTCGGAGACACTGACGTTTGAAGTGGTGAAACACCAAAGTCCATATCACGCCCTGTTTGGACGACTAACCTATGCCAAGTTTATGGCACGGCCCTGTTACGTGTATTTGCAGCTCGAGATGCCGGGTCACAAGGGGACAATAACGGTTCACGGAAGCCGCAAAATCGCTTTGGTGTGTGAGGAAGGAGATGCGGCCTATGTAGAGTCGGTCTCTGCCACCAAGGAGTTGAAGTATTATAAAGACAATGTTGATCCGGCGGACATGACTCCGTTAAAGAAGCCAACTACGTAGCATGATTCGGCCTTGAAGTTCAAATCGGTAGCAGAAACTAAGCTTGTTGACTTCGTACCTGCCGATTCGTCCAAGCGGTTCAGCATTAGTGCCAACTTGGATCCGAAATAGGAAAGCGCGCTCATCGAGTTCATCCGTGAGAATCGGGACATTTTTGCATGGAAGCCCTCTGACATGCCAGGTGTACCGAGGCAACTCGCTGAGCACACCCTTAATGTGGATCCCAAATATAAACCGGTAAAACAGTTCCTCCGCCGGTTTAACGTAGAAAGACGCAAGGCGATTGGAGAAGAGGTAGCCAGGCTCTTAGCAGCTGTCTTTATTGTTGAAGTTTTTCACCCTGAGTGGCTTGCCAATCTGGTGCTGGTCCTCAAGAAAAACGGCACCTGGCGTATGTGTGTAGATTACACAGATCATAATAAGGCTTGTCCAGCAGATCCTTTTGCCCTCCCCCGTATTGATCAAATTATTGATGCTACGGCGGGTTGTGAGAGTTTAAGTTTTTTGGATGCATATTATGGCTATCATCAGATCAAAATGGCAGTTAAGGACCAGGAGAAGACGACATTTATAACTCCCTTTGGAGCCTTCTGCTATGTGTCTATGCCCTTCGGGCTCAAGAGTGCCCAGGCAACTTATCAACGGTGTGTACAAAATTGTCTTCACAAGCAGATTGGCCGTAATGTACATGCTTACGTGGATGATATCGTGGTTAAGTCTAGTGAGAAGGAGACTCTGATTGATGATTTGAAGGAAACCTTTGATAACCTGAGAACATACAAGATGATGCTTAATCTGGACAAGTGTGTCTTTGGTGTACCGGCGGGCAAGCTATTGGGTTTTCTCGTGTCCAACAGGGGAATTGAGGCTAATCCGGAGAACATCACGGCCATCACCTCCCTGGCTAAACCGGAGTGTATCAATGATGTTTAACGCCTGGCAGGCCGGATTGCCGTGTTAAGCCGGTTTATCAGTCGTCATGGTGAGAAGGCAATCCCTTTGTATCAGATGTTGAAAAAAACGGATCAGTTTGTTTGGAGTTCCGCCGCTGATGAAGCATTTGAGGACTTAAAGCGGCAGTTGGCCAATCCACCTACGCTCGCCGCTCCCATTGACAAGGAGCCGTTACTGCTATATGTTGCTGCTAATGCTCGGGCGGTCAGCGTGGCTATTGTGGTGGAGCGAAAGGAGGCATGTAAGGAGCATCCGGTTCAACGTCCGGTCTATTATATTAGCGAGGTACTAATCGAGTGCAAGCAAAGGTATCCGCATTGGCAGAAGCTGGTGTATGGAGTTTTTATGGCAAGCCGGAAGCTTAAACAATACTTCCAAGGGAACCCAATTACGGTGGTCAGTTCTGCTCCTTTGGGAGATATCATCCAGAACCGGGAAGCAACTGGCCGGATTGCAAAGTGGGCTATAGAGCTGGGGCCGCACGGTTTGAAGTATGTGCCTCGGACAGCGGTTAAGTCTCAAGCACTTGTTGATTTCATCAATGATTGGACGGAAATGCAAGCACCTGAAGAAAAGCCGGATCACACATATTGGACCATCCACTTTGACGGATCCAGGCAATTGGAAGGCTCGGGGGCTGGAGTCGTATTAACTTCCCCACGAGGTGATAAGTTTTGTTATGTTCTCCGCTTAATGTTCCCGTGTACTAACAATGCAGCTGAGTATGAAGCCTTGCTCCATGGTCTCCGGATGGCTAAGAAGATGAATCTAAGTCAAGTTAAGTGCTTCGGTGACTCGGACCTTGTGGCTCAGGAAGTGTCTCGCACTTGGGATTCCAAGGACCCACTCATGGCAGCATATCGTCGTGAGGTGGATATTGTTGCAGGTCATTTCAAAGGCTATCAGGTGGACCACATGGACCGATGGAAAAATGAAGTGGCGGATGCCTTAAGCCGGCTGGGCTCTCAGCGCAAACCGGTCCCGCCCAATGTTTTTCTGGATGTGCTGCACAACCCGTCAGTCAAGATCCCTAGTGAAGCGGATTTGGCTATTCCTGATCCGGAGGCTCAATTGGTGGCATCTCTTCATGTTATTCCGGATTGGACGCTTCCTTACCTAGCATACAAGAACCGGGGCAAGTTACCAGAGGATGATTCTCTGGCTCGACAGATAATTCGGTGATCGAAGTCTATGACTATTATCAACGGCGAGTTGCATCATTGCGGTGTGTCAGGAGTGTTTCAACGCTGTGTGTCTCCTGAAGAAGGCCGTGAAATTTTGCATGAGATCCACGAAGGAGATTGTGGTCACCACGCCGGTTCAAAATCTCTGGTAGCCAAAGCGTTTCGCCATGGCTTCTATTGGTTAACTGCTCATGCTGATGCGGAGGATCTGGTCAGACGATGTGATGGTTGCCAAAGGTTTTCAAGACGTGATCATGTACCGGCTCAAGAATTGAGAATGATTCCAATTACTTGGCCGTTTGCGACTTGGGGGCTGGATATGGTTGGGCCTTTCAAAAGGTCCAAAGATAAGAAGACCCACCTCCTGGTGGCGGTTGACAAGTTTACAAAGTGGGTGGAGGCAGAACCTATTAGCAAGTGTGATGCGGCCACGGCGGTTCAGTTCATCAAAAAAGTGATTTTCCGGTTTGGCTTTCCGCACAGTATCATCACAGATAATGGTACCAATTTGTCCAAAGGTGCCATGAAGGAGCTCTGTGAACGGGAGCACATCCGGCTCGATGTTTCATCAGTGGCACACCCACAGTCCAATGGTCAAGCAGAAATGGCTAATCAAGAGATCTTGAGAGGCATCAAACCCCAGCTCATGATTCCTTTACAGAGAACGGCGGGTTGTTGCGTAGAAGAATTTCCATCTATGTTATGGAGCATCAATACAACACCCAACAGATCAACAGGATACACACCGTTCTTCATGGTTTATGGAGCGGAGGCGGTTCTCCCCAGTGATATCCGTCATGATTCACCTCGTGTGACGGCTTATATTGAAGCGGACAACGAGACAGCATGGCAAGATGCTTTGGACCGGTTGGATGAAGAGCGTGACATAGCAGCCGCCCGATCGGCGATTTACCAACAGGATCTTCGTCGTTATCACAGTCGCCGAGTCAGAACCAGAACCTTCCAGGAAGGAGATTTGGTGCTTCGGCTCATCCAAGATCAGACTGATATGCATAAATTATCCCCACCTTGGGAGGGGCCTTTCGTGGTCAGCAAGAATCTGCACAACGGGTCATACTATCTGATCGATATTCAAGAGCATAAGGACTCACGTACATCAGAGGAGGAGACCAACAGGCCGTGGAACATAGCTCATCTTCGGCCTTATTATACCTGAGCCATTGGTTCTACTTATGTACATATTACAATGATGTATATATTATGATTGAATATAATAAACCGGAACCTCAGCTAAAGCGGGGTATCTGTTCTTTTACATCATGTGTGGTTACACGGAGTTGTTCTAAAGCGGCCTCTGGTTTACCCCTTGAGTTTGCTTTTTAAAAGCATCATGTTATATCCCTTGGAGGTTTGGTCGTGTCCGAACCAATACCATACCTCTTCATAGGCGAGAGCCACCAGATCACTTGGGGACTTGGTCACGTCTGAACCAGTCATGCCTCTTGATCGGCCTAAGGCCACAGAATCACTTGGGGGCTTGGTCGAACCCGAACCATTGCCATGCCACTTGGTTGGCATAAATGCCACGGTTTCATTTGGGGACCTGGCTGACTAGAACCATAGTTACACCTAACGGGAGCTTGGTCGTGTTCGGCCATTGTAACGCCATTTGATCAGCTCAAATAAACCTTTTTTGCAAATGGTTTTGTAATTGCTTTTGCTTCGCACTTTTCTTTGCAAGATACCTTTTTATTTTTTATTGCGTTTTTTTAACCGACAAAGTTTTTCAACCAATCAATTGACGGAACACAGTTCACGTCAATTCGGAGACTATTTGCCCGGTTTAATCCTTGTTGTTAACATCCTCTTATGGAGTAACACAATGTTTATTATAACCCAACACGGTTTACATGGTAAACCAGCGTCATATATATACAGGAGCTGTTATCTCCTCCAACAGTGTGGGTTTGGAAAACTCCGCTTCAAGATTGGCCAAGGCAACTTCACGCTCAACGATGGCAGGTATTATGTATCTCAAAAATTTGGTCATATACTTAAAAATTCTTGGATGTTTTGACTTCATATATGCAGATATCATATTTCGCCTGACGGTACAACCGCGGTGGTACTTGAAGAGTTTCTTATTGCAGAAAGTGCTTTGGAAAGTTCATCACCACAGGAAGAACAAATTATGCACGAAGGCATGTCAACATCAAAAGTATCAGCTAGCCTATTACAAGGCAACACGATGCCCATAATAATGTCATTGTTTTTCGCAAAGGAGAGGCAGTTTTAAAACCGGCTTCCGGTTCAAGCTTGGTCACCAGCCTGGCCTGATGGTTGTGGGTCATCCTGCACCGCTTCACCCTCCATTTCGCTACCAAGTGGCTGGAAATCAACAGTTGTCCAGTCGATTCCCATTAATGCTTGAAAAACAGCTTCATCACGGATCAGCAATGACGGGTCAATATCGGGAGCGTAAGTATGCTTACGGATTGGAGGGATCAGATTTTCCGATTCATGGATTGGTGCAGCTATTCGCTTGTTCTGATTGTCATATTGGGCTTGATAATGAGACAAGTCTGCTTCTTCAGCCAATTGACAAGCTAGCGGACGTACCTCCCGGTTTATTGCTCGCAGTTCCGCTTCACCAAACTCTGACCCGTCTTCCTTCAAGCTGGGATAGCCCTGAGCCGCTTCAATAGGATCAAAATCCGGCACCCAGGCTTTTTCCCGGATTAAGGCATTGATCGCACCGGTTCGAGCAGCAGATTTCTTCAGCTCTTCAACCCGGGGAGGAAGCAACGACAGTTTCATCAGAGTGTCTTGAATCAAAGTGGGCGCCGGTTTGTTATGGGATGCGGTACAGATGATCCGCTGGGCACCAGTATACAATTGTTCAACCAATGTATAGGCGGCTTTCAATTTCTTCCGCACATCTGACCCCAAGTGACCAACGCGTGTCCCTGAAATATCATAAAGGGTTAATAAACCGACAGCTTTGTAAGAAGGCAGAGTCAATTCAGAAGTCAAACTAGCTTACCAAAGATAGCAGTGGTCATGGTATGCACATGCCACTTTATGCTGGTCAGTTCATCCGCCACCGGTTTTAGTGCAGCCTCGGCATCCTCTGCTCGTTTGATTAAAGCGGACTTTTCAGTGGCCCAATCCGCCCGCTTCTTCTTGAAGCTCTCCTTAAGTTATTCCACGGCGCTTAAAGCGCTGGCTAATTCCTCCTTTGCTTTGGAGGTTTCAGCTTGTTGGGTTTTCAGGGTTTCTTGGAGATCGGCGACTTGGCTTTCTTTCGCCTTCAGCTCAGCCTGCATGCAGACAATTATATGCTTCAAAAAAACGGTACAAGGATTGAATTACCAACCACATAACAAGTTATGCACTTGGCACTTGGGGGCTAATGCATATTCGATCTTCATCATTCAATTGCTTACAAAGTCCCAAGATCAATACAAGTATTCAACTTGGCACTTGGGGGCCAATGGCTATTTGCTCGTATATATTCTGATGCAGCAATCTCAATTACTTAATGTACCGGTTTAACTACGCTAAGTTGAACCGGCCCTTGGGGGCTACATTAGCGAATTTCAAAGCATCAAGATTTACATTAGTAAGTCCCAGTTTGAAAGAAGATTACAAACCGGCCCTTGCGGGCTAGGAGAGTCAGCAAGAATTGAAGCATACAAGCAGGAAAGAGCATATGGAAGTTACCTCATATTTATCTTTCATCATATTAACCAGACCAGCTTCATAGTCACGACTGGTATACGGCCGGTTCAGGTAGCCGGAATGGATATCTTGGGCGTTCAGAGCAGCGTAAGTCGCCAGATCAGCATTCCACTTGCCTTTGCCAAACGCAGCAAATTCTTCCTTGGCAGAATGTTTGGACAAAGCGACAGGATTGCTTGGCTCAGTATGGCCAGTGCCAGTAATGACAACCTCATCATCCTTGGTACCGCCGGGGTGCACTGGGGCTGTTGGCTTGTCAGTAGGCTTTGTTGGACCGGTCGATTTCTCAATCCGGATGGAGCTTGTGGGCTGATTGACAGGATTTGAGGTATCAATAGGTATTTCTTCAGCAATAAGATCATCATCTTGCTGCGGTGGATCATTGGGTATATCCTCACGAATAGTCGCTTCAAGATCTGGCGTCTTGCCCGGTTCAAGGAAGGCATCTTCTTCGGCCTCTTTGTCCAAGCGAGCCTTCTTGCTTGGCCTAGGTTTGGCCCTGAAAGGAATAACAAAATCAAATACAGCATATGTTCCAAGGCGATGTGCTGCAAATATTATGATAAGTATAGCTTACCCAAGCACCGTTTTAAGCGGCGGCGGCTGAGTAGCCGATGACTCGCCAGAAGATGAGTGGGAAGTAACCTGGTAATTGGAGTTAGACAGATTAAGAGTTTGACGAAAGCAGCCCGCTTTAGGACAAGCACTGACAAGCAAATTAGAGACCTCTGAACAGCGTTTCTGAACCGGACTGTTCGGTAAACCGGCGGACGTAACTACTTGGCTGCTGTGCCGGGTTGTGCGACGAGCTTCGTGTTGTTGGGACTTCATAAGAAATTTAGGATCCAAATAAGCAAGAGGATGAGAAAATTTAACTTTCTGGTTTGCCTGGCGGATTTTTTGTGAAGGCAAAGGTTCTGAATCGGAAGAGAGAATAATTACCTCTGCAGCATCCGCGTGGCTGGCTTCGGCATCATCCTGAAAAATAAGCCAAGTGAGTCAAGCTCTACCTCAAGGTCCGGGTTATCCACATCATCATCAGGGGCCGGATTAGAGGATGCAGTGGTTCTTTTCCTGTGGGTAGTCTTCTTCACAGCTTTAGTTTTTGGCCGAGTTGCTCTTTCCGGTTTGTCTGGTTTTTCTGGTTTCTCCTGCGGTAGTTTCTTGCTCCAAAATGGATCATTGCCCTGATTACACAGACACTGATATTAAATAATGACCAGATATATCAATAACAGATTCAGCAAAAAGAAAAATCAAAATCTTACAGCTGGCGGTTTGTTGGTGGCACAGAAGGGAAGCAGGCCATTTCTAGCACAGATGTTATCCGGTTCATTCAGCATCTTATTCACAGCCTCTGTAATTTCTTCATCGGTAAGCTCGATTTTGGAATGTTGCAGCGGGTCATCAACACTGCCAGTACACTCGCACATCAAACAGGAGCACTGACTAAGGGCCAGTATGCTCCATGATATCCAACAGCGAGCGAGATCAACCCCTGTTAAACCGTTGGCCATAAAGGCTCTAAGCTTTGACATTTGAGGAGCATATTTGCTTCTCTCCTGGGCAGTCAATCTTTGAGAAAAAGGGTGTGTATGGCTGAGCCGCTCCAGACGAAAGCCAGGCAAGGGATTCTCACCAGCAGGGGAGGTGTCTTTGTAATAGAACCACGTCTGATTCCACTCTTTGGGGTGGCTGTGCAGTTTGGCGTGAGGGTATGTGACCTCTTTCCTTTTCTAGAGCCGTCAGTAAACTCAGTATGGTGGTTTAGATAGAAAAGGTCTCTGAACAATTCCACTGTGGGCTTCTCTTGAAAAAACGCCTCACAGAGCACTTGGAAGTGACACATATTTGTAACAGAGTTGGGGCCAGTGTCTTGTGGATGGAGTTGGAAATCGGCTAAAACATCCCGGTAAAATTTAGAACCGGGCGGTTTAAAGCCCCGGGCTAAGTGATCTACGAAAACAACGACCTCTCCTTCTTGACGTGTGGGAGGGCATTCTTTGCCCGGAGCCCTCCAATGGATGGTATCTTTGCGGCGGAGCTCTGAAGCCGGGCGATGCGAGGAAGACAAAGGAGAAGGGGAAGAAGGGAAAGAGAAAGGAAATTACCCTTCGGTCCTATTTGTAAGTGAAAGGACATGTGTCAGGCGCGACAATCAAGGGGCCACGAAACGGAGCTGTCGCCTCGATTTCCGCATATCTATTAAACAAAGAAGCATAATGGATATCTTCGTTATGACAGGTGACGTCATTCCGGTTTACAGCAATCAGAGAAGATGACATCATGGCAGTTCACCAATTTATGAGAAGATGTTGAAGATGAAGCTTTTGTTAAAGGATTGACATGAACCGGTTCAAATCAATCTGGGGCCTAATGTTGGGGATATTACTGTTGGGCGTAAACCGGCCTATCTGGGCCGGGTCAACTTCTTCAGTAGTTTAAGAGCGTTAAAGCCCAAGAAGGCAAATGAGGGCCTAAGGCCCATAGTCGGTGCGAGACTTGTAGCTGTAAACTGGAATTTGTATATAAACTTGTATTGTAAGTTAGGAATAAGGAGAGACCAACCCGGATACGAATATCGACCGGTGTTGGGACTCTGTGAACCGACGGGTGTCACCCGTGTATACAAGGGGACGACCCGGCGGCGGTTCAAGGACAACAGAAAACAACTCGAGACATAGGCAAAGCTTGTTTGCTCCCTAGTCATCGAAACCCCATCAATTCCATCACAACTAGACGTAGGCTTTTACCTTCATCGAAGGGGCCGAACTAGTATAAACTCTCTTGCGTCCCTGTGTCCGCTTTAACCCCTTCAAGCTAACCCGTCGCGATGGCTCCACGACTAAGTCCTTTCTCTAGGACATCTGCCGTGACAAAACCACGACAGGTTGCAATATTAATATTTTTGGTATTTTGTAGTGATGATAGCAATAGCAACGGAAAAGTAAATAAGCGAAGAACAATATATGGAAAGCTCATACGCAATGGATCGATGATGGAGAATTATGCTGGATGCGGTTCATCATGTAACAATCATAACCTAGGATGACACAGAACTAGATCCAGTTCATCAATGTAATGTAGGCATGTATTCTGAATATAGTCATATATACGTGCTTATGGAAAAGAACTTGCATGCCATCTTTTGTCCTACCCTCCCGTGGCAGCGGGGTCCTAACAAAAACTAAGGGATATTAAGGCCTCCTTTTAATAAAGTAACAGAACAAAGCATTAACGCATAGTGAATACATGAACTACTCAAACTACGGTCATCACCGGTAAGTATCCCGATTATTGTCACTTCGGGGTTAACGGATCATAACACATAATAGGTGACTATAGACTTGCAAGATAGGATCAAGAACTCTCATATATTGATGAAAACATAATAGGTTCAGACCTGAAATAATGGCACTCGGGCCCTAGTGACAAGCATTAAGCATAGCAAAGTCATAGCAACATCAATCTCAGAACATAGTGGATACTAGGGATCAAACCCTAACAAAACTAACTCGATTACATGATAGATCCCATCCAACCCATCACCGTCCAGCAAGCCTATGATGGAATTACTCACGCACGGCGGTGAGCATCATGAAATTGGTGATGGAGGATGGTTGATGATGACAATGGCGACGGATTCCCCTCTCGGGAGCCCCGAACGGACTCCAGATCAGCCCTCCCGAGAGGTTTTAGGGCTTGGCTGCGGCTCCGTATCGTAAAACGCGATGAATCCTTCTCTCTGATTTTTTTCTCCCCGAAACCAAATATATAGAGTTGGAGTTGAGGTCGGAGGAGCTCCAGGTGGCCCACGAGGAAGGGGGGCGCGCCCCCCACCCTCATGGACAGGTGGTGTCCCCAGGGCCTTCATCTTTTGGAAGGATTTTTTATTATTTCCGAAAAGTTGTTTTGTGAAGCTTCAAGTCATTCCGAGAAATTTTGTTTCTACACATAAATAACACCATGGTAATTCTGCTGAAAACAGCATCAGTCCAGGTTAGTTCCATTCAAATCATGCAAGTTAGAGTCCAAAACAAGGGCAAAAGTGTTTGGAAAAGTAGATACGACGGAGACGTATCGTCGGGGCACGACTTAGAGGCATAGCCGCATGGTAGTTTTGTCGCAAGAGGGGTAATCTTCACACAATTCCATGTACTGAATAAGAAAGGGATAAAGGGTTGGCTTACAATAGCCCCTTCCCACAATACATAAATAATTCATACATCATCCAAATACACTCAAAGACCGACTATGGTCAAATCCAATAGAAAAGGAAGATAAACCCCAAATTCTAGATCCCCGATCATCCCAACTGGGCTCCACTATTGATCATCAGGAAACAAAACATAGTAACAAAACAGATCCTCATCGAAATCCCACTTGAGTTCGGTTGCATCACCTGCACTGGTATCATCGGCACCTGCAACTGTTTGGAAGTATCCGTGAATCACGAGGACTCAGCAATCTCACACCCGCGAGATCAAGACTATTTAAGCTTATGGGTAGGAGTAGGTAATGAGGTGGTGCTGCAGCAAGCACTAAGCATATATGGGGGCTAACATACGCAAATAAGGGCGAGAAGAGAATCATTGCAACGGTCGATAAGCTAGAAGTGATCAAGAAATGATCCTGAAACTACTTACGTACAAGCATAACACAAGACCGTGTTCACTTCCCGGACTCCGCCTAGAAGAGACCAACACGGCTACACAGCGGTTGATACATTTCAATTAAGTCAAGTGTCTAGTTCTCTACAACCGGATATTAACAAATTCCAATCTGCCACATAACCACGGGCACGGCTCTGGAAAGTTTATACCCTGCAGGGGTGTCCCAACTTAGCCCATCACAAGCTCTCACGGTAAAGGAAAGATATTCCTTCTCCCGGGAAGACACGATCAGTGTCGGAATCCCGGTTACAAGACATTTCAACAATGGTAAAACAAGACCAGCAAGACCACCCGACTGTGCCAACAAATCCCGATAGGGGCTGCACATATCTCATTCTCAGGGCACACCGGAAACTCATACAACTAAAACCAGCCCTCAAGTTTCCCCGAGGTGGCGCTGCAAGGGGCTCTAGTTTGGACCAACACTCAGAGGAGCACTGCCCCGGGGGGGGGGGGAGGTTAAAATAAGGATGACCCTCGGGCTCGCGAAAACCAAAGGGAAAAGGCTTAGGTGGCAAATGTTAAAACCAATGTTGGGCCTTGCTGGAGGAGTTTTATTCAAAGCGGTCTGTCAAGGGGTTCCCATAACATTCAACCGCGTAAGGAACGCAAAATCAAGGAACATAACACTGGTATGACGGAAACTAAGGTGGCAAGAGTGGAACACAACAGCAAGCAAAAGGCCGAGCCTTCCACCCTTTACCAAGTATATTGATGCATTAAAATAAATAAGGGATATTGTGATATCCCAACATATCCATGTTCCAACATGGAACAAACATCAGTTTCACCGGCAACTAGCAAAACTATAAGGGGGATGAGAAAAAGCGGTAACATAGCCGAACAACGGTTTGCTAGGAAGGTGGGTTAGAGGCTTGACATGGCAATAAAGGAGGCATGATAGACAAATGGTAGGTAGCGCGACACAGCGATAGAACGAACAACTAGCAAAGCAAAGATATAAGTGATTTTGAGGGTATGGTCATCTTGCCTGCAAAGTTCTCTGAGTTGTCGAAAGCTTGATCCTCGTTAGCATACTCATCAGGTTCCTCGTTCACGTACTCTTCTCCCAGCTCTATGCAAAGCAAGAACACATGCAATGGAACAACAATCAATCACGGTGCAATGCACAAGCAACATGATGCAATACATGACATGATATGCAAGATATGATATGCAATGCATATGCATTCTACGGAAGGAAAATAAAAGATCAAGGCATCGACTTGGCAAACCAAGTATGCCTCTGGAAAGATGAGGTGATTTCGGTCGAAATCGATATAAGGATCACCAGAAACGGATGCACGGTTTGCAAATGACAAGCAACACAAGATTGGTGCAAAACTGTGATTAATAGCCTGATGGCACTTAGAATGCAACAAGAAACTAAGCACCTGCACTCCAACATAGCAACAAAGCATATGGAAGTTATGTACAGGAGATGTTTGACAAAACATGAACACTGAGCTATGGCTCGATCACACAAGAACAGGTTCAAACAAGCAGGGCAAAAGTGCAAAAGATATCAGTTTCACAAACTTAGTGAAAATGCTAACATGTCAAAAACCACATCAGGAAGCAATGTTTAGAGCCAGCAAACAACATGCTACAGGAACATATCATGGCAAATAAAGGCATGGCATGATTCTACAGAATGCATAGAACAAAACTTCCTTACTGAATATGAGCCAAAAAGGCACAGAATATATGATGGCACCCATGTAAACATAGCAAGTTTATAAACAGATTCAGACAGTGAAATTCATGTCATGGCAGAAAACAGATTCATGATAGCAACTTTGCAATCTTGTTGGACTCATTGAAGAGCATGTCATGGCATTTAGTAAAATATAGCATGTATTAGGCATGAAGATTTAGCTATACATGTGCCAAACAATCTCATAACACATTTGACTTAAATCACACAAAAATAACAAAACAACATCATGATGTAATATGACATGTGTGAAAACTTGCTCAAATGTAGAAATGGATGCCACCACTGGATTGGTTGGATTTTTCTATCCCAAAAACATATATAAAATGTTGGGGTCCCTATAGAGGCGTTAGATGCCTTTAAGTCGGGAGACGCGCACCTCCGTGCCGCTCAAAATGGTCTAACCAGAGCCATGGAGCAATATGTAAAAGACATACGTGTAAGAAAATTTTGGTAATTATATATACCAGTAGCCCCCGAGACTTGAAACGGTTAAGATAACTGATTTAAGGATCATTTTGTGAAGGTTCTTACAGAAAAGAATTCCCTACTGTCCAAGGAGCTGGAAGAGTGCAAAGCCCAACTTGAGGCCGCACTAGCCGCGGCAGGGGAGCCTAAGGAGGCCCCCTCTGGTAATATACACTTCGAAAGAAAAGTATTTGGCAAAGCACGGGTTTGGTGCGAATCTGACAAATGAAATTGCAGATGGCGCCGGATTAGATCCGGAAAGGCAACACCTCCTACGCCAGCTAAAGGCTGGTGAGAGGGTGCTGTTGAAGGTGATGGGGGAGAAGAACAATCTCCGAGATGCCAACACCAAGCTGGGCATCGAGCTGAAAGATGTTCGTGCCAAGCTGTCAGACTCCATGAAGGAGAATCAGCGGCTTCAGCGCGGCATATTTAGTAAGTGCTTGAACGAACCTTTTGAAAGAAAGTTCGGCGAGGAAGTCGACTAATAGAGCAATGTCTGTAGGTGTGCTGACAGGTCGTCCTGCAGAGGAGATGCCCAGTTCTATGGGTGACCTTCTTCCCGAGCTCTCGCAACTGCTCGATCGAGTTCGGCAGGCGATGCGAAGCGTCGCCCATGCCCTGTGGCCATCTATTTAAAGGAGCACGGCGGCTCTTCCGATTGTGTAAGATATCAGCCTGCCGTCAAGGCGCTAGGGAGGACTGGGCCATGGTGAAGACGCGGTACGCAAATGCTGACCCCAACCACATGGCCGAGGTCGGTCCTATAGGGCCCGATGGGAAGGAGATCCCTGTAAGCTTAGTATACGGCCAAGTAGAGTTGGCCGCAAAGTATTCCCAGCAAGACTGTAAATTAGACAGCCTGTTAGATGGTATTGAAGAGGAATACGATCAGTCAAAATGACTATGTAATGTAATTGACATTTATGATGCCTTCTAGCCGGATTGTAGATCGTTTGTCATGGCCGACCTTTTCGCTTCAGCCTCATGACCTGACGGGCCGGAGTGTGTCCAAATTCCCATGCGGTTATATAAGAACCGGGGAATGCATGGAGACCAGGCATAGGGGTCATTAGTGCGTGAACAGACAAGTGCCCGACTAGTTATGTTATATTACATGGTTAGTAAGAAACATCTTCCAGGGAGAATAGTTCTGTTAGGGGTTCCTTTCCCTGGGAGGCATGCCCTAAAGTGCATGTCCATACTACGAAAAGAAACGCAGGAAAAACATCTGGGGGTATATGGATATAAATAAAAAAGATCATCTTTAATTCACCGACCAAATATTCCCTTAAAAACGCTAGCTTTCGGCTTCACCCAGTCTGAGGTACACGTCCAGCTAACCCGGCAGTAACAATCGCAGAGGTGCTCCCTTTACCACCTACCCGAACAATCGGGAATGTAAGGGTAAGCACAGGAGCCAGGCAACCCAGCTTGGCCAAAACTTAAGTCATATTGATGCATATAATGGTGAATAAAAGGTACATGCGGAAGTGTGACACATGTGTTGGGCATGAATCCCGTATGAATAAGCTTCTATTTAAAGAAGCCCCCAGGTTTAATGAGCGCGTATGGCGCGTCACTTTATGAGCCTTTAAGGGCTATAAGAGAGAGAGGGAAGAAGAAGAGAAATGCAAGACAGCAAATATATAAAAAATTGACAAAGGAAGGAGACGAACATAGAGTCCGGCGCTAGCCGTAGAATCTTCGGAGACGGGCTGCGTTCCATGGGTTCGGCTCGAGTCGGTTATCCGATGCATCTCACAGGCGGTACGCTCCACCTGTCAGGACTTGGTCAATTATGAAGGGACCTTCCCACTTGGGCTTGAGTTTGTCCTTTTTCTTGTCCAGTAGTCATAGAACTAATTCGCCAACGTTGTAATTTTTGGCCCGTACTTCTCTGCTTTGGTATCTTCAAGCCTGCTGTTGATAGAATGCGGAACGGGCTTTTGCCACGTCACGCTCCTCATCCAATGCGTCTAAGCTGTCCTGCCGATCGAGCTCGGCTTCTCTTTCTTCGTACATGCGCACTCGAGGTGAGTCATGAATTATGTCGCAGGGCAAAACTGCCTCTACGCCGTACACCATAAAGAATGGTGTGTATCCGTTGGTGCGATTCGGCGTGGTCCGTAGCCCCCAGAGTACCGAGTCGAGCTCCTCTACCCAGTGCGTGTTAGATTCCTTGAGGGACCGCACTAATCTGGGTTTAATGCCACTCATGATAAGACCATTTGCACGTTCGACCTCGCCGTTAGTTTGTGGGTGATAGACGGAAGCATAGTCGAGCTTGATACCCATGTTTTTGCACCAGAGTCTTACCTCGTCGGCCGTGAAGTTCGTGCCGTTGTCAGTGATGATGTTGTGGGGGACGCCGTAACGGTGTACGACCCCGGATATGAAGTCTATCACTGGTCCGAATTCAGCCGTCTTAATAGGCTTGGCTTCTATCCATTTGGTGAATTTATCCACCATGACCAGTAAATATTTTTGCTTATGGGTTCCGCCTTTAAGGGGTTCAACCATGTCAAGCCCCCAGACCGCGAAGGGCCAAGTAATGGGGATAGTTCGGAGGGCGGTGGGTGGCATATGGCTTTGGTTTGCAAAGAGCTAGCAACCGGTGCATGGTTGGACTAAGTCCTGAGTGTCTGCCCGGGCCGTCGGCCAATAAAAGCCTGTACGGAAGGCCTTGCTTACAAGGGACCGAGCTGCAGCGTGATGACCGCCCAGTCCGGCGTGAATTTCAGCCACGAGGTTCCGCCCCTCCTCTTCGGAGATGCACCTTTGAAGGACTCCGGTAGTGCTTTTCTTATAAAGCTCTCCCTCGTGGACTCTATAGGCTTTGGATCGCCGCACTATGCAGCGTGCCTCGTTTTGGTCCTCGGGGAGTTCCTGCCTAGTGAGGTAGGCGAGGAATGGTTCTATCCACAGGGCGATGACGACCGTTATTACATGGGCTGAAGGTGTTATTTCATTGGCAGAGCCTCCGAATATGTCAGAATGTTTGGTGTCGGGTTGTGCGGTTGGTTCCGGGGTGTTATTGTTCGGCTCCCCTTCCCATACTACGGATGGCTTGAACAGCCTTTCCAAAAAGATGTTGGGGGGGGGACTACATCGCGTTTTGCGCCGATGCATGCCAGGACATCCGCCGCCTGATTATTTTCCCGGGCTATATCATGAAATTCAAGCCCCTCGAACCGAGCTGACATTTTTAGGACGGCGTTGCGGTAAGCTGCCATTTTTGGATCCTTGGCATCAAAGTCTCCATTTATTTGGGATATTGCGAGGTTCGAGTCCCCGCGCACCTCTAGCGTGAATGCCCATGGATACTGCCATCCGGAGACCATGTAAAAGGGCCTCATATTCGGCTGCGTTGTTGGAGTCCGTGTACATAATCTGGAGTACGTATTGAACTGTGTCTCCTGTGGGGGACGTCAAAATGACGCCAACCCCCAGTCCGGCCAACATCTTGGAGCCGTCAAAATGCATGATCCAATTTGAATATGTGTCGTACTCTTTAGGGGGTTCGGCCTCTGTCCATTCTGCGAGGAAGTCGGCCAAGACTTGCGACTTGATGGCTCGCCGAGGCTTATAAGTTATGTCGAACAGGAGGAGCTCAATGGCCCATTTTGCAATCCGGCCAATTGCATCACGGTTTCTTATGATATCGTTAAGTGGTACTTCCGACGCTACTGTTATTGAACACTCTTGAAACTAGTGTCGTAGCTTCCGGGATGCCATGAATATCGCGTTCGCGATCTTTTGATAATGTGGGTACCGTGATTTGCAAGGAGTGAGGACAGTGGACACATAATAGACCGGCTTTTGAAGGGGGAATCTATGTCCGGCTGCTTCTCGTTCGATGACAAGCACTGCGCTTACAACCTGATGTGTTGCTGCAATGTATAATAGCATTGGTTCGCCAATATTTGGCGTGACCAGGACTGGGTTTGTTGCAAGTATGGCTTTTATCTCCTCGAGTCCGGCCGTGGCTGCATCCGTCCATTCGAAGTGTTCGGTGCGCCGAAGGAGGCGGTAAAGGGGTAGGGCCTTTTCTCCCAAGCGGGAGATAAAGCGGCTTAGAGCCGCCACGCATCCGGTTAACTTTTGTATTTGTTTGAGGTCCTTTGGGATATCCAGTTGCGACAAAGCTTGGATCTTGGCTGGATTTGCTTCGATTCCTATTCCGGATACAATGAAGCCCAAGAGCTTTCCGGCTGGAACGCCGAAAACACATTTTTTCTACGTTGAGCTTGATGTCGTATGTTCGGAGGTTATCAAATGTGAGCCTCAAGTCGTCTACTAGAGATTCAACATGTCTTGTTTTGACGACCACATCATCTGCATATGCCTCCATTGTTTTGCCGATCTGGCTAGCCAGACATGTCTGAATCATGCGCTGATATGTTGCGCCGGCATTTTTGAGCCCGAAGGGCATTGTGTTGAAGCAGAATGGGCCGTATGGTGTGATAAATGCCGTTGCGGATTGGTCAGATTCGCCATCTTGATTTGATGGTAGCCTGAATATGCATCGAGGAAACACAACGAATCGTGTCCTGCGGTAGCAT